>NC_092736.1:7010003-7040249 GCF_047496885.1 Scyliorhinus torazame | reverse complement strand
TTGCAACGAAGCCAGACAGAACCGAGAGGTCTTTTTTTTTTACATATAATTCCACCGGCATCTTAATGATTGGCTTAATTATTGAAAATTAAGCTGGTGGCTCCCAAGAAATGCACCCCCCCCCCCCCCATAAGGGTTTTGTTTAAAAGCAAAAGAGGCAATGCATAAAAAGGAAAGGGATGTAAATGCAGTTTTTTTGTTTACCTGCTTGATGTGAGGCTTGGGGTGATTGAAAAAAACCAAGATGATAATTCGCTGCAGTCCTTTCTCCGGCTCCTAGGTCTGCACTGCAGCGCTGCACCACCGGGGGCGCTGCTGGACAGACTGCCCCAGCTCACTAAACAGGCTTGCGAAATGATACACAACATCATCCTTAACGTTGTACACCCCAAATACAAAAACACAGGTAAACAGGGCTGTGGACATGCCGAGCGGGGTAGTTTTGAAGTGTCATTAATCTGCTCCACCCCACACTGCTGGGAAAGTGAGTGGGTTTATTCAGCAGAAACCACATTCTATTGACTCTGGCCACAGCTAACTGCCCCTGAGCTAAAAGGGCCATTGCATTGCATTAATATAGCGCCCTTCACAACCACCGGCTGACGCAAAGCGATCCACAGTCACTTTAGTACTTTTCAGATGTGCAGTAAGAAGTCTTACAACACCAGGTTAAAGTCCAACAGGTTTGTTTCGAATCATTAGTTTTTTCTTAAATTTAGAGTACCCAATTCATTTTTTCCAATTAAGGGGCAATTTAGCGTGGTCAATCCACCTAGCCCGCACATCTTTGGGGTTGTGGAGCGAAACCCACGCAGACACGGGGAGAATGTGCAAACCCCCACACGGACAGTGAACCAGAGCCGGGATCGAACCTGGGACCTCGGCACCATGGTGGTAGCAATGCTATCCACTGCGCCACTGTGCTGCCCCCACGAATCACTAGCTTTCGGTGCACTGCTCCTTCCTCAGGTGAAGGAAGAGGTGGGTTCCACAAACACATCACGCGCCCACCCACCCCAGTCCAACGCCGGGCAGCTCCACACCAGGGGCTGGTTTAGCACAGTGGGCTAAACAGCTGGTTTGTAATGTAGAACAAGGCCAGCAGCGCGGGTTCAATTCCCATACCGGCCTCCCCGAACAGGTGCTGGAATGTGGCGACTAGGGGGCTTTTCACAGTAACTTCATTTGAAGTCTACTTGTGACAATAAGTGATTATTATTATTCATGGCTTTTCAAATTGCAGTCATTTGGAGGAAGAGCCCATTACAAAATATTCACAAACAACAAATTTGTAGGTGCCAGCCTTTCCCGCAACCAGCAATATGATAATAAGCAGGTGGGTCTTTTTTATTGTTAGTCCAAGGCCCCAAGACATCCCAGCTCTCCATTGGCCAGATACGAGGAGGGCAAAGCAGCTCAGATTCTGACTGCTCCCCAATTCATGTTTCTCCTCTCCCTATGAATTGCCCTCTCTCTCATCTATCTTAAAGGTAATTGGCCACTTTGGTGAACTGATAGAGGACACTAGAACTGCACCCCAGCAAAAGGGGGGGCGGGGGGGATGAAGAGAAGGACTTAGGGAGGCCAGGCCATGTCTCTACTGGAACTGAAAACTCTTTGTATTATTCAATTCAGCTGTGCATCATTACTGCGGGAATAATATCTCTGAGTGAGTGGTCAATCTATATAACATGCTCCCCCCGGGAGATGGGGGAAAGCAAATTGTGTTGATTGGTTCAAATGGAAATTCATAAGGAAAATGTTATTTTGGGCTACAGTAATGATCATAATCATTATTGTCACAAGTAGGCTTACATTAACACTGCAATGAAGTTACTGTGAAAATCCCCTAGTGGCCACACTTCCGGCGCCTGTTCGGGTACACAGAGGGGAGAATTCAGAATGTCCAATTCACCTAACAACACAATCTTTTCAGGACT
This sequence comes from Scyliorhinus torazame, assembly GCF_047496885.1. NCBI lineage: Eukaryota > Metazoa > Chordata > Chondrichthyes > Carcharhiniformes > Scyliorhinidae > Scyliorhinus > Scyliorhinus torazame. Next base: position 7,038,309 of record NC_092736.1, on the reverse strand, counting down.
TGTGGGAGGAAACCGGAGCACCCGGAGGAAACCCACGCAGAGACGGGAAGAACGTGCAGCCTCCGCACAGACGGTGACCCCATGCCGGGAATCGAACCTGAGACCCCTGGTGCTGTGAGGCAACGGTGCTAACCACTGTGCTACCATGCTGCCCACCCCAGTATATGGGTATTTGGATGCGCAACAGGTTCCGGACGAATGGATGGCCTTGGACATCTGCTTCCCAAATCTCTCCAACACTAGGGGTTCTCCCACCTCATGTCTGGGTCTGTTGTAAACTCATTGATCGAGATTGATCACTGTGCTTAGTCAACAACTCCATCGTCATTGCATCAAGGCCTCGGTTTAACATCTTACCTTCAAGCTGGCACCCCTGACAATGCAGCACTTCCTCAATGCCGCCCCAGAGCGCCAGCCTGGATTTTGTTTTCAAATCCCTGGAGCAGGGCTTGAACCCACACAACCATCTGACTCATAGGCAAGAGTGCCGCTCACCTGATCATCCCAGATGTTGTAGCAACACACTTTGCCAGTTCTAACCTGGCCACCTTCCATCTGGGCAGAGAATAAACTCTTGTCATAAAATCAAAATACTGCGGATGCTGGAAACTGAAATGAAAGCAGAAAATGCAGGAAAAACCCAGGAGATCTGGCAGGGTCTGTGGAGAGAGAAACAGAGTTAACGATTCACGTCCATATGACTCTTCTTCAACCTCTTATTTCTCATCGTAATAAAACCCTCTTTATTGTTACATATACAGAGAAAGCCTTCGATAGGGTAGAGTGGGGGTAGCTGTGAGAGGTGCTGAAGAGGTTTGGGTTTGGGGAGGGGTTTGTCAGGTGGGTTAGGCTGTTGTATGAGGTCCCGATGGCGAGTGTGGGCCACGAAACAGGAAGGAAGTCTGAGTACTTTTGGTTGCACCGAGGGACGAGGCAGGGGTTGTCCCCTGTCCCCCCTGCTCTTCGCACTGGCGATTGAACCCCTGGCTGTGGCACTGAGGGAGTCGAGGAACTGGAGGGGGTTGGTGTGGGGTGGGGAGGAGCATAGGGTGTCGCTTTATGCGGGCGACCTGCTGTTATATGTGGCGGATCCGGTGGGGGGGAATGTCGGAGGTAATGAGGATCCTCAGGGAATTCGGGGATTTCTCAGGGTACAAGCTCAACATGGGGAAGAGCGAAACTGTTTGTGGTTCACACAGGGGACCAGGAGAGGGGGATTGGCGAGCTCCCACTAAAAAGGGCGGAGAGGAGCTTCAGGTATTTGGGGATCCAGGTGGCCAGGAGCTGGGGGGTCCTGCATAGGCTCAATTTCACAAAGCTGGCGGAGCAAATGGAGGAGGAGTTCAAGAGGTGGGACGCGTTGCCGCTGTCCTTGGCTGGTAGGGTGCAGTCAGTCAAAATGACGGTGCTCCCAAGGATTCTGTTCCTGTACCAGTGCCTCCCCGTGTTTATCCCAAAGGCCTTTTTTAGGCGGTCAACAGGAGCATAATGGGGTTTGTATGGGCGCGAGGGACTCTAGGGTGAGAAGGGTGTTCCTGGAGCTGAGTAGAGATAGGGGGGGGGGCTGGCGCTGCCCAACCTCTGTGGGTACTACTGGGCCGCCAATGCGACGATGGTGCGCAAGTGGGTGATGGAGGGGGAGGGGGCTGCATGGAAGAGGCTGGAGACGGCGTCCTGTGTGGGTACGAGTCTTGGGGGCGCTGGCAACGGCGCCGCTGCCGCTCCCTCCAAGGAGGTATACCACGAGCCCGGTAGTGGCGGCTGCCCTCAAAATCTGGGGGCAGTTGAGGGTGGCACAGGGGGGGAAATTAGGGCCTCGGTGTGGACCCCAATGTGGGGGAAGCACCGGTTCGTCCCAGGGAGGACAGATGGAGGGTTTTCAGGGTGGCACAGGGGCAGGGATACGAAGGTTGGGAGACCTGTTTGTGGACGGGAAGTTCGGAGGCTGGGTGAGTTGGAGGAGAAGTATGGGCTCCCCCCGGGGAACACCCTTCAGGTACTTACAGGTAAGGGCGGTTTGCCAGGCGGCAGGGTGGTGGAATTCCCGTGGCTGCTGCCACGCACAGTACAGGGCAGTTGTGCTCTAGGGGGGGGTGGGTGGGAGTGGGGAAGATCCGGGAAACTTACCAGGTGATGCAGGAGGAGGAGGAGGCCTTGGTGGTGGAGGTGAAAGGTAAGTGGGAGGAGGAGTTGTGAGAGGAGATCGAGGAAGGGACGTGGGCAGATGCTCTAGGGAGGGTGAACTCTTCATCTTCATGTGCGAGGCTCAGCTTCATACAGTTTAAGGTGCTGCACATGGGCACACATGACCAGGACAATGATGAGCCATTTTTTTTGGGGTGAGGACAGGTGTGTTAGGTGCTCAGGGAGCCCAGCAAACCACACCCATATATTCTGGGCATGCCCAGCGCTGGAAGAATTTTGGAAGGGCGTAGCGAGGACGGTGTCGAGGGGTGGTAGGATCCAGGGTCAAACCGGGCTGGGGGCTCGCAATATTTGGGGTGGCAGAGGAGCCGGGAGTCAAGGAGGTGAAAGAGGCCGGAATTCTGGCCTTTGCATCCCTGGTAGCCTGGCGGAGGATTCTTTCTCCAGTGGAAGGACGCGAGGCCCCCCAAGCGTGGAATCCTGGGTCAACGATATGGCGGGGTTCATTAAGTTGGAGAGGATGAAATTCACCTTGAGTGGGTCGGTACAAGGGTTCTTTAGGCGATGGCAACCGTTCTTAGACTTCCTGGCAGAACGGTAGACATTGGTCAATGGCAGCAGCAACTCGGGGGGGGGGGGGGTGGGGGGGGGGGGGGGTTACTTATTTATATTTATTTACACTGGGGGATCTGAGGGGTGTATATATTTGCTATGTTGGCTCTGTGTTAAGTTGGGGTGTTAATTTATTATTTTCGTACAGGGGGAGGGGGATATGGAGGGTTGTTTTTTTTTTTTTAATATTTTTTTTAATTCTAACATTTTCACATTTTCCTTCAAAAATTTACACCCCACCCACAAACAGTAAATGGTAACAAATACAAAATCAATCCCCTTAACAATACCAATGATCCCAGCCTCCCACCACCCCAAACAACGGCCCACCTGTCAATATATGCATCCAATAAACCAAACCCCTCCCACGGTGGAAACGAAAAACAAATGGAGAAAAAAGGAGTCCGGGACAGCCCATGGTCACCATTGACCTATAGAGTCCACTCCCCCCTCCCCCCCCCCCCCCTACACTCAACGCCATCCAGCCTCTGAAAGAGTACCGTACATGATACCCAAGAGTTGTACACACACACCCCCCCTCCCCCAAGTCTCCAGCTCCTCCCGTCCACTGCCTCTTGTAAAACTTCTCCTCCCAACCTCGGTTCCTTCCCCCAACTTTCCACCCCGGCTAGACCACTCGGACCCTGTTCTGCCAGGCTCCGAAGGCCGCAGCCCCTCCCCCCACCTCACTCCCGTTCACTGGCCGGCTTAAACCGGCCAGCGTGGAGGCCCCCGCCCGGGTCCCTTTCCCCCTTGCCCGGCCCTAGGAAACCCCAGAGATCCCCTTTTAGCACACACACCCCGCATATCCACCTACACCCCAAAGAGCCCTCATTTCGAGTGAAAGTCCCATCACTTCCCTTGTCCAAATATATACAACATTGGCTCCTTTAGCCCCTACACCCACACGCAGTGAAACAAAAAAGAAGAAAATACAGTCATGAGGTTACATCGGCACATGGCCATTTCTCAATTTCTCAGTTCTGCCACAGTCCTTCTGCCTTCGCAAACTCCTCCGCTGCTTCCGCCGTTCCAAAATAAAAGTCCCTGAGCTTATAAGTCACCCCTCAGCTTCGCTGGATATACAATGCCGCACTGCACCTTGCTAATGTACAGTGCCCTCTTCACCCGGTTGAAGGCAGCCCGCCTCCTTGCACATCCACCGTAAAGTCCTGGTATACACGGATACCAGCCCACTGCACCACCCGCTTCTGCTTGGCCCAGCTCAGGACCTTCTCCTTCACACTGTACCTACGGAAGCACAGAGTCACTGCCCTTGGCGGCTCACTCGCCTTTGGTACAGGCCTCCACGACCGATGGGCCCGATCCAGTTCATATCGGGAGGGATCCTCCCCCTCCCCGAATAGTTTTGCCAGCATCGCGGCAAAATACTCAATCGGCCTCGGTCCTTCAACTCCTTCGGGCAGCCCCACAATCCTCAAATTCTGTCGCCTGGATCTGTTTTCCAGGTCTTCCATTTTTCCTCGCAGATCCCTGTTAAGGTCCATCACCTTCCGCATCCCCTTCCCCATCGAGGCAAGTTGGTCACCGTGCTGCAATAACGTCTCCTCCACTTCCTTCAGCGCCTCCCCTTGCTCTCGCACCTCCGCCACTGCGCTCGCCACCGCCGTCATCACCGGGGAAACCGCCTCCTCCACCGGCGCACTCAAAACCTCCCTCATCTCCTTCCTCACCGTCTCCATGTATCTTGTAAACTGCCTTTCGAATTCCGCAGCCACCACCTTAGTTATTTCTTCAGCCGTAAGCAATGCGGCCTCCCCTGGTGCTCCAGCCTCCATTTTCTTTACTGACCCCGCGGTGACCTTTCCACTCCCCGATGGACTTTCAGCTGCTTTTTTGGAGGGTTGTTTTTTTGACTGTGTTTTGTATTTAACCCTGTTGGGTTCCTTTTTCATTTTGTTATTGATATTCTGTGAAAACCTTAATAAAAATTTATTTTTAAAAATTGTTACATGTACAGTACAGAAACAGGCCATTCAGCCCAACTGGTTTATGTTAGTCTTTATGCTCCACACTAGTATTCTTCCACACTCCTTCATACCACCGTATCACCATCTACTCCTTATCCTTTCTCCCTCGTATTTAGGTGGCTTCCCCCTAAATGTATCTATGCCCTTTGCCTCAAATACTCCCTGTGGGAACGACTTCCACATTCCCACCACTTACTGGGTAAACAAGTTTCCTCTGAATTATATGTTATGGCGACTAGTTCTGGTCTTGATTCCACCCCCCCCCCCCCCCCCCCCCGACCCCAGCCCCCACCCCCCGGCCATGGGGAAACATTTGCTCTGTCTACCATGTCAAACTCTTTCAGAGCGTCAAAGCTTCGATCGAGTCATTAGAATTGGGGAAGTCAATGGGTCAACCCATCTGGAAGCCCTCTTCTCCCGGCCTAAGTGCTGAAGGTGACCGTGTTAATTCCAGGGAGAGGGGAAATGGATCAGAGTGCGATGGTAACATACGATGCACAGAAGTGCAGGATATCACAAACCCATATGGAGTTTCTGAATGCTGTCCTTGTATTAATGGATTGTTGGGTGAAATCTAATACTGCTATAGGCTGACCAGGTGTCACATTGATTCTTCGTGACTCAGTTGGATTTAAGATCACGTGTTAAATCCATGCCAAATTGAAAGGTACACACAAGCCCTCGAAATGCCTCAATCACTAAATGCGATGCTCAGATCAGCCTTTAGTTGATGTCTGTTGTCTGACCATTTTCTAGCTAAGCTTGATGAAAAGGGTGATAGATTTGGTCTCTGCACTCCTTGAGCTAGTGTAGATGGGAATGTGGAATTCGAAACACAACCAGGCGAGCCATGATCTTGTTGAATTGCGGAGCAGGCTCAAGGGGCCGAATGGCCTACTGCTCTTATGTTTGCATTAGCTGAACCCAGCTGGGGTGCTGGCAAGAAAGACTTGCATTGATCTAGCACTTTGCCAACCTCCAGATGTCCCCAAAGCCCTTCACAGCCAAAGAAATACTTTTTTTTTAAACTCGTCTTTTATTTGCCTTATGTAAATTCCTATTCAACCTCTCCTGGCTCCCTTTCATTATGATTTCAAACCATTTGCCTTCACTCCTCTATTGATGTTTGACTTTTGCAGTCCACTGTCTCCAATCCAATTAAACCAGTCACACCCATACAAGCTTGCTTCCTTGTATATGACAATATGACAATGATATTGCAGAAAGAAATATATTTTTTTTTCATAAATTTAGAGTACCCAATTATTTTTTTTTCCCAATTAAGGGGCAATTTAGCGTGGCCAATTCGCCTACCCTGCACATCTTTGGGGTTGTGGGCGTGAAACCCACGCAGACACGGGGAGAAGGTGCAAACTCCACACGGACAGTGACCCGGGGCCGGGATCGAATTCAGGTCTTCGCCGCCGTGAGGCAGCAGTGCTAACCACTGTGCCACCGTGTCACCCTACAGCCAAAGAAATACTTTTGAAGCATAGAAATCTTTCTAATCTAGGAAACAAGGCAACTGATGTTCCCTCTATTTTATGTTGTTGTTGTACTTGGCCTATTCCTGTAAGTGCAGGAGCACTTTCGGTATTTTTAAACAGCCGCACATGTGCAGTAACATAAAGGGGGTCTTGGCCTGCGGAGGGATGTCTGGTTTGCTGCAAGGCTGCACAGCTAAGAAGGGATATTGATAGCAACCAAAATGAACACAACAAGGTCCCACAAACAGCAAAGAGAGAAATGTTTTTCACAGAACCATAGAATCCCTACAGGTAGAACAAGGGTATTCAGCCCATCAAGTCTGCACCCTACCTAGGCCCACTCCCCAGCCTAACCTGCACAATCGTTGGACACTAAAGGACAATTTAGCATGGCCAATCCACCTAACCTGCACATCTTTGGACTGTGGGAGGAAACCGGAGCACCCGGAGGAAACCCACGCAGACACGGGGAGAATGTGCAAACTCCGCACAGACAGTCACCTGAGACCGGAATTGAACCGGGATTCCTGGCGGTGTGAGGCAGCTGTGCTGACCACTGATATTGGTTGAGGGATAAATGTCAGCCAAGACACCAGGGAGAACTCTCCTTCTCTTCTTCTAATTGACCCATCAGATGTTTCACATCCACTTGTGAGGGCAGACATTTGATCAGAAAGACAGTACCTCCAACAGTGCTGCATTCCCTCAGTATCACACTGGAATGCCAGCCAATGGTCAAGTCCTTGGGATGGGCAATGTTAAAAGGGAGGTTACATTGAACTTGATGCCCCAATGCTCAATAAACTAATCTCTGCTGGAAGGTGTATGTGTGAGGGTTTTTCACACCACAGCTAATTCTGTAATGGACACTAGCTCACACTCAGGGGTAGGACAACTAAGGGAGCAGGGGGGGGGGGGGGAGAAAGGGTGGGGTTGTTCAGGAGGGTAACGGAGGCAGCCAGATTCACAAAACCTTGTGAAATAGGCTGAGACGTCCGGCAAGGGAGGAAAGTTAAAAACATTTAAAATAGTTGAAAGAAACTGAATCTCTTTCAAAAGATAAAAATGCATATCTGAAATAAATTCTTATGCTGAATCATTGAGAACTTACAGCAAATGATCTGGAAGGTTCTGTGGTCAGGTTCTCGCCACTTTCTTCTGGTTGCTGGCTAACGCAGTACAAAACGTGCTGGATCCCACACTGTAATCCCATCATCCCATTCCATAGCATTCAGTCAATTTGTCATGAATATCCAGTCTCTGGAAATCCCAAACGACCCCCTTCAATTTCCCCAGAATGCACCCAGGGAGACATTTCGCAAGAAAGAAAAGGCAGAAATATAATTAATCATGGGTGGTTATTAGTTCAGTCAGAGCTGCAATGCATTATTAAATGCAACTGTGATTTTTCAGAATGTATTATTCACATGCCGTCAGCATATATTGAACTGAAAGTCTGGGGAATATGATCTGATTGATGATCTTGTGATTAGTGAACATAAGTTGTTGCTTTTCATCGCTGCCACCAACTGCAGCCAAATTTCAAACTAAAGGGGAACATAAAGTACTGGCTTTATGCACTTATAGATCTGAAATAGGTGGCAAGGGGGGGGGGATTACTATTTCAGGAGTGTGGGGAGGAGCAGAGAAGCGTTTAATACTTTGGGGGCAGGAGTTGAGGTGGGTGAAGAGATTCTGTGAGGGTAAATTCCATGCCATTTCCCTTTGCATCTGTCATCGTAGAGCATTCTTAACATCAGGATATGACAAGTAATGTCTTTGGTTATCACTTAGACCATAAGACGTAGGAGCAGAAGTAGGCCATTCGGCCCATCGAGTCTGCTCCGCCATTCAATGAGATCATGACTGATCTGATATGGTAACCCTCACTTTCCCCCCTTATCCCCATAACCCTTGATTCCCTCACTGATTGAAAATCTGCCTCAGCCTTGAACATACTAAATGACCCAGCGCTACAGCTCTCTGCGGTAAAGAATTCCACAGATTCACTACCCTCTGAGAGAAGAAATTCCACATCTCTGTCTTAAATGGGTGACCTCTTAAACAGTCCTCCCAACTCCAATGTAAACAAATGGCTCGTATTAACCTAGAAGATGCTTTTAATGCCTCTTCGCTGCTTTCCAAACACTATCTCTAGCCATCTAATATCCAAGAATGAAATTAATGCAGATGTGGAACATCTAACAGAGCCTTGAAAGTGTGTAATACATGGCAGCTCAGTCAGCATCTTAAGGGGATGCAGATTAACACCTTCATTGCAGATGCCCTGCTCTGAACAGCGATGAAACTATAAACTAAACCCGTCAAATCCTCTCTTTGCCAATGCAATTGGCAGCATTTTCCATTGCAACCTCAGCCTCCTAACAGCCCCTATTAGAATAGAATCCTTACCGTGCAGAAGGAGGCCATTTGACCCATCGCTACCTAGAGCACCCTACCTAGGGTCAAGCATGCACCCTATCCCCGTAACCCAGTAACTCCACCCAACATTTTGGACACTAAGGGGCAATTTAGCATTGCCAATCCACCTAAGCTGCAAGTCTTTGAACTGTGGGAGGAAACCGGAGCACCCGGAGGAAACCCATGGAGGCACGGGGAGAACGTGTAAACTCCACACAGTCCCCAGTGCCAGAATTAAACCCGGCCCCTGGCACTGTGAGGCAGCAGTGCTAACCACCGTCATGCCACGAGAGGCTACGTGCAGCAACCCATAATTTACCCAGTGATAGGATGGAAAGATTCCTGTGCCAAAGCACCCACGATGTAGGGTTGCTTCTGTATCTGAGGCATGAATAGAAGTCCCTGACCACTGCAAAGAGGTTCATACATGTCAAGCTAACAATCAAACGAACAGCGGGGATCCACGCAATCAGAGAATGGCCATTCGGCCCATCGTGTCTGCACCAGCTCTCCGAAGGAGCATTAAGACTTGCCCACCCCAACCCCACCCACCTCTGCAAATAGTTTCAAATAATCATCTTATGCCCTCTCGATTGAAGGAGGTTTTTTTTTAAATTTAGAGTGCCCAATTCTTTTTTTCCCAATCAAGGGCAATTTAGCATGGCCAATCCACCTACCCTGCACATCTTTTTGGGTTATGGGGGTGAGACCCACGCAGACACGGGGAGAATGTGGAAACTCCACAGGGACAGTGACCCAGGGCCGGGATTCGAACACGGTGAGGCAGCGGCGCTAACTATTGCGCCACCGTGGCCGCCCTGATGGAAGAAGGTTTGTGAGTGGAATTTCTGCTTCGCAATGGCCCTAGATTTTAGTCATTCAGGTGCAGGATATGCTGGTTGCAAAGCGCATTGCTTCTCTCACACTGCGCCACATGCACTCTCAGCTCGCACTGACGCAGGATTTCCAAGCCTTTTGCTCTCTCTCCCTTCCTTCCCTCTCCCGGGTCCAGCCCCTCGCCCGCTGCCCAAGCCCCGCATTGGCTCCGGTTGACATCACCCCCCCCCCCCCCCCCCTGTCAGTCAAGGGGCCCCCCAGCCAATCCGCCCGCTGCTGGGCTGGTTTAAAAGAGGGCGCTAGCAGGTGGTGGAGGGGGGAATGGTCGCAGAGGGCGGGTGATTGACGTGGTTGCGATGGCGACAGCGGTCGGGACAGCGCTGCTCCCGGGCGTCCTGGAGGCAGCGGCGGGCGGGCTGGAGCTGGATCAGCACCGTGGACAGCAGCAGCACCATGGACAGCAGCAGCCTGACTCCGCAGCCCCCAGCACACAGCAGCCTGACTCTGCAGCCTCCTCCAGCTCACAGCACAACACATTCTCCATCCTCATTGTGATCGGAGAAATCGCCACCGACTCCCAGCTGCGGGCTGCAATTCTCCACGTGGAACAAGGTGAGGATAACCTGGAAATCTCAAACAGAAAATAACACTCCCTAAACTTGCAATGCAGCTAAAACTCTGCAGACTGCAGGCTTATCTTCAGACCAAAATTATTTTGCTTATTATTCTGTTGCATGCTAAAATTACTTTGCTTATTATTCTGTTGCATGCCAAAATTATTTTGACGATTATTCTGTTGGATGCAGACTAAATGTACCATCTAAGAATATCCAATTAAATGTAGTATCTAAATACAAATGGTTGCAATGTATATATTTAGACAGCAGTCGATTCTGAAGTTAGCTGAGCAGCTTTAAACGCGCTGCCGTTGTTTAAAGTTCCTGCTCAAATTGTGCAGAGTTTGTGAAAGTTAAACTCCTTAGCCCAAGAATGGGCGTGAGGGCCAGTGAATGGCAGTGTCAAAGGCTGCAGGCGATGAAAGATCCTCAAGGCTCTGGATTTCTTTGATTTTGCACACTGCCCGCCCCCAGTCTTGTTGCAGAGAAGCTACATTTCCTGTAGGAGCATTGCAGAGGTTTGCAAACTCTCTTGTAATCGTTGAAACGGTTCAAAGAGGTTCTCCCTTCTCCCCCACCACCACACCCGGGCCTTTAAGGTCTGACGGTGACATTTCCTGCTGGGGTTCCCGGATTCCTGGTGACTCCCAACATCCACACCATTCCTCACCGTCCACCATCAGATTCCTGCATGTGGTCATCCACCCGCATCTTTTACAGCTGCTTCTTAACAGGTTAAAGAATATTCCTCTCATACTGTTCCCCTCTGCGCCGTGGAAATTGACGTTTGCAGATTGGGTAGAGAGTCAGAAGATGTTTGTCACCGTTTGTAAGGGTCCCAGGGAGATTTTGCAGGGGGTATCAGGGAGCGTGCCGATATTCACAGGGGCTATCAGGGAGTGTGTCGGTATTCACAGGGGGGTATCTGGGAGTGTGTCGATATTCACAGGGGGTATCAGGGAGTGTGTCGATATTCACAGTGGGTATCTGGGAGTGTGTCAGTATTCACAGTGGGTATCTGGGAGTGTGTCGGTATTCACAGGGGGTATCAGGGAGTGTGTCGGTATTCACAGGGGGTCTCAGAATGTGTCGATATTCACAGGGGGTATCAGGGAGTGTGTCGGTATTCACAGGGGGTCTCGGAGTGTGTCGATATTCACAGGGGGTATCAGGGAGTGTGTTGATATTCACAGTGGGTATCAGGGAGTGTGTCAGTATTCACAGGGGGTCTCGGAGTGTGTCGATATTCACAGGGGGTATCTGGGAGTGTGTCGGTATTCACAGGGGGTATCTGGGAGTGTGTTGGTATTCACAGGGGGGTATTGGGAGTGTGTTGGTATTCACAGGGGGGTATCTGGGAGTGTGTCGGTATTCACAGGGGGTATCAGGGAGTGTGTCCGTATTCACAGGGGGTCTTGGAGTGTGTCGATATTCACAGGGGGTATCTGGGAGTGTGTCGGTATTCACAGGGGGTATCTGGGAGTGTGTTGGTATTCACAGGGGGGTATTGGGAGTGTGTTGGTATTCACAGGGGGTATCAGGGAGTGTGTTGGTATTCACAGGGGGTCTTGGAGTGTGTTGGTATTCACAGGGGGTATCAGGGAGTGTGTCGGTATTCACAGGGGGTATCAGGGAGTGTGTTGGTATTCACAGGGGGTATCAAATAGTGTGTCCGTATTCACAGGGGGTCTTGGAGTGTGTCGATATTCACAGGGGGTATCTGGGAGTGTGTCGGTATTCACAGGAGGTATCTGGGAGTGTGTTGGTATTCACAGGGGGGTATTGGGAGTGTGTTGGTATTCACAGGGGGTATCAGGGAGTGTGTCGGTATTCACAGGGGGTCTTGGAGTGTGTTGGTATTCACAGGGGGTATCAGGGAGTGTGTCTGTATTCACAGGGGGTATCAAGGAGTGTGTCGGTACTCACAGGGGGTATCAGGGAGTGTGTCAGTATTCACAGGGGGTATCAGGGAGTGTGCCGGTATTCACAGGGGGTATCTGGGAGTGTGTCGGTATTCACATGGGCCCCCACAGGGAGTGTGTCGGTATTCACAGGGGGTATCAGGGAGTGTGTCAGTATTCACAGGGGGTATCAGGGAGTGTGTCAGTATTCACAGGGGGTATCTGGGAGTGTGTCGATATTCACAGGGGGTATCACGGAGTGTGTCGGTATTCACAGGGGGTATCTGGGAGTGTGACGGTATTCACAGGGGGTATCTGGGAGTGTGTCGGTATTCACAGGGGGTCTCGGAATGTGTCGGTATTCACAGGGGGTATCTGGGAGTGTGTCGGTATTCACAGGGGGTATCTGGGAGTGTGTCCGTATTCACAGGGGGTCTCAGAGTGTGTCGATATTCACAGGGGGTATCTGGGAGTGTGTCGATATTCACAGGGGGGGTATCTGGGAGTGTGTCAGTATTCACAGGGAGTATCAGGGAGTGTGTCGTTATTCACAGGGGGTATCAGGGAATGTGTCGGTATTGACAGGGGGTATCTGGGAGTGTGTCGGTATTCACAGGTGGTATCAGGGAGTGTGTCGGTATTCACAGGGGGTATCTGGGAGTGTGTCCGTATTCACAGGGGGTCTAGGAGTGTGTCGGTATTCACAGGGAGTATCTGGGAGCGTATCAGTATTCACAGGGGGTATCTGGGAGTGTGTCGGTATTCACATGGGCCCCCACAGGGAGTGTGTCGGTATTCACATGGGGCCCACAGGGAGTGTGACGGTATTCACAGGGGGTATCTGGGAGTGTGTCGGTATTCACAGGGGGTATCTGGGAGTGTGCCAGTATTCACAGGGAGTATCTGGGAGTGTGTCAGTATTCACAGGGGGTATTTGGGAGAGTGTCGGTATTCACAGGGGGTCTAGGTGTGTGTCGGTATTCACAGGGGGTATCTGGGAGTGTGTCGGTATTCATAGGGGGTATCTGGGAGTGTGTCGGTATTCACAGGGGGTATCTGGGAGTGTGTCGGTATTCACAGGGGGTCTAGGTGTGTGTCGGTATTCACAGGGGGCATCTGGGAGTGTGTCGATATTCACAGGGGGTATCCGGGAGTGTGTCGGTATTCACAGGGGGTATCTGGGAGTGTGTCGCTATTCACAGGGGGTATCTGGGAGTGTGTCGGTATTCACAGGGGGTATCTGGGAGTGTGTCTGTATTCACAGGGGGTATCTGGGAGTATGTCTGTATTCACAGGGGGTATCTGGGAGTATGTCTGTATTCACAGGGGGTATATGGGAGTGTGTCGGTATTCACAGGGGGTATCAGGGAGTGTGTCGGTATTCACAGGGGGTCTCAGAGTGTGTCGATATTCACAGGGGGTATCTGGGAATGTGTCGGTATTCACAGTGGGTATCTGGGAGTGTGTCGGTATTCATAGGGGGTATCAGGGAGTGTGTCGATATTCACAGGGGGTATCTGGGAGTGTGTCGATATTCACCGGGGGTATATGGGAGTGTGTCGGTATTCACAGTGGGTATCTGGGAGTGTGTCGGTATTCATAGGGGGTATCAGGGAGTGTGTCGGTATTCACAGGGGGTATCTGGGAGTGTGTCGGTATTCACAGGGGGTATCTGGGAGTGTGTCGATATTCACAGGGAGTATCAGGGAGTGTGTCGGTATTCACCGGGAGTATCAGGGTGTGTGTCAATATTCACAGGGGGCATCAGGGAGTGTGTCTGTATTCACAAGGGGTATCTGGGAGTGTGTCGGTATTCACAGGGGGTCTCGGATTGTGTCGGTGTTCACAGGGGGTGTCAGGGAGTGTGTCTGTATTCACAGGGGGTATCTGGGAGGGTGTCTGTATTCACAGGGGGTATCTGGGAGTATGTTGGTATTCACAGGGGGTATCAGGGAATGTTTCAGTATTCACAGGGGGTATCTGGGAGTGTCTGTATTCACAGGGGGTCTCGGATTGTGTCGGTGTTCACAGGGGGTGTCAGGGAGCGTGTCGATATTCACAGGGGCTATCTGGGAGTGTGTCAGTATTCACAGGGGGTATCTGGGAGTGTGTCGGTATTCACAGGGAGTATCTGGGAGTGTGTCGATATTCACAGGGGGGTATCAGGGAGTGTGTCGGTATTCACAGGGGGTATCTGGGAGTGGGTCAGTATTCACAGGGGGGTATCAGGGAGTGTGTTGGTATTCACAGGGGGTATCAGGGAGTGTGTCGGTAGTCACAGGGGGGTATCAGGGAGTGTGTCGGTATTCACAGGGGGTATCTGGGAGTGTGTCGGTATTCACAGGGGGTATCAGGGAGTGTGTCGATATTCACAGGGGAGTATCTGGGAGTGTGTCAGTATTCACAGGGGGTATCTGGGAGTGTGTCGGTATTCACAGGGGGTCTCGGAGTGTGTCGATATTCACAGGGTGTATCTGGGAGTGTGTCGATATTCACAGGGGGGTATCTGGGAGTGGGTCAGTATTCACAGGGGGCATCTGGGAGTGTGTCGGTATTCACAGGTGTATCTGGGAGTGTGTCGATATTCACAGGGGGGTATCTGGGAGTGTGTCGATATTCACAGGGGGTATCAGGGAGAGTGTCGCTATTCACAGGGAGGTATCTGGGAGTGTGTCAGTATTCACAGGGGGTATCTGGGAGTGTGTCGGTATTCACAGGGGGCCTCAGGGAGTGTGTCGGTATTCACAGAGGGTCTCAGGGGGTGTGTCTGTATTCACAGGGGGTATCTGGGAGTGTGGCGGTATTCACAGGGGGTCTCCCAGGGAGTGTGTCGGTATTCACAGGGTGTATCTTGGAGTGTGTCGGTATTGACAGGGGGTATCTGGGGGTTTGTCGGTATTCACAGGGGGTATCTGGGAGTGTGTCTGTATTCAGCGAGTGAGTTCTCCCAGTGAGCCAGAGAGAGACAGCCAGAGTGAGACACAGCAAAGAGTGAGTTTGGGAATTTGAATCTAGGTGGGAATTGAATTGAATTGAATTGAATCAGTAAGGTAGCTCCTTTTAAATTTCAGGAGTTTAAATTAACTTAAATTAAGCTAGTATTGTGCAGTGTAGGTTAACAAGGGCTGCCCCACCCACTCACTTAACTGGTTGGCAGTTAAGTGTCAGTCACGTTAATCTACTTTGATCTAAAAGCAGGTGGGGGAGGGGAGTCAATTCAGGACAGTTTAAAAAGAGCCACTTGTAAACTCACTCCCAGTGAGCCAGAGAGAAGTGCTTTTTGTGACTGGTAAGTAGTGTTTCTGTTTTCCTGTTTCTTTTCATTGGTATATTTATTTATTTTTTTCTTCGTTGTTTATTTATTTATTTATTGGGGGAAATTGTAATTGTTGAAGTTAACCGAAGGTTTGAGACATGGCAGGACATCTCAGACCCGTGTCATGCTCCTCGTGTGCGATGTGGGAGCTCAGGGACACGTCCACTGTCCCTGGCTCCTTCACGTGCAAGAAGTGTGTCTAGTTGCAGCTCCTGTTAGACCGCTTGACGGCTCTGGAGCTGCAGATGGACTCACTTTGGAGCATCCGCGATGCTGAGGACGTCGTGGATAGCACGTTTAGCGAGTTGGTCACACCGCAGGTGAAAGGTACTGAGGGAGATAGTAAATGGGTGACCAAAAGACAGAGTAAGTGTAGGAAGGCAGTGCAGGTGTCCTCTGCGGTCATCTCCCTGCAAAACAGATATACCGCTTTGGATACTGTTGAGGGAGATGGCTCACCAGGGGAAGGCAGCAGCAGCCAGGTTCATGGCACCGTGGCTGGCTCTGCTGCGCAGCTGGGCAGGAAGAAGAATGGCAGGGCTATAGTGATAGGGGACTCAATTGTAAGGGGAATAGACAGGCGGTTCTGCGGACGCAATCGAGACTCCAGGATGGTATGTTGCCTCCCTGGTGCAAGGGTCAAGGATGTCTCGGAGCGGCTGCAGGACATTCCTAGGAGGGAGGGTGACCAGCCAGCTGTCGTGGTACACATGGGCACCAACGATATAGGTAAAAAAACAGGACGAGGTCCTACAAGCTGAATTTAGGGAGCTAGGAGTTAAACTAAAAAGTAGGACCTCAAAGGTAGTAATCTCAGGATTGCTACCAGTGCCACGAGCTAGTCAGAGTAGGAATGTTAGGATAGAGAGGATGAATACGTGGCTCGAGAGATGGTGCAAGAGGGAGGGATTCAAATTCCTGGGACATTGGAACCGGTTCTGGGGGAGGTGGGACCAGTACAAACCGGACGGTCTGCGCCTGGGCAGGACTGGAACCGATGTCCTAGGGGGGTGTTTGCTAGAGCTGTTGGGGAGAGTTTCAACTTATGTGGCAGGGGGATGGGAACCGATGCAGGAAGTTGGAAGGTAGTAAAACAGGGATAGAAATAAAAGGCAGTAAGGGGGAAAGTGTAAGGCAGAGAAGCCATAGTCAAAAATCAAAAAGGGCGACAGTACAAGGTACAGTGACTGAGGGGAGCTCAGTGAATAGGACCAGGAATACTAAAAGAAATAAAACGGGAAGTGAAAACATTAATGGTAAGCGACGCGGCAGGTTGTTACAGGAAGATATGGGTTCGACGACAAGGAAAATTAGGAGAAATGTTAAGAGGAAATATAACTTGGGAGAGGTTACTGATCGAGGTGTTAAGATTCAGAACAGAGGTAAAAAAGCCAACATAAGTGTACTTTACCTGAATGCTCGTAGTATTCGGAATAAGGTAAATGAGTTGATGGCGCAAATCATCGTGAATGACTATGATTTAGTGGCCATTACTGAAACATGGTTAAAGGATGGTCACGACTGGGAGTTAAATATCCGACGGTATCAAACTTTTCGGAAGGACAGAGTGGATGGTAAGGGAGGTGGTGTAGCTCTTTTATTTAAGGTTGACATCCGGGCAACAGTAAGGGATGATATTGATGCTATGGAGGATAAGGTTGAATCCATTTGGGTGGAAATCAGGAATAGTAAGGTGAAAAAGTAACTGATAGGAGTAATCTATAGGCCACCAAATAGTAACATTATGGTGGGGCAGGCAATAAACAAAGAAATAACAGATGCATGTAGAAATGGTACAGCAGTTATCATGGGGGATTTTAATCTACATGTGAGTGGTTTAACCAGGTCGGTCAAGGCAGCCTTGAGGAGGAGTTTATAGAATGTATCCGCGATAGTTTCCTAGAACAGTATGTAATGGAACCTACGAGGGAACAAGCGGTCCTAGATCTGGTCCTGTGTAATGAGACAGGATTGATTCAGGATCTCATAGTTAGGGATCCTCTCGGAAGGAGCGATCACAATATGGTGGAATTTAAAATACAGATGGAGGGTGACAAGGTAAAATCAAGTACTAGTGTTTTGTGCTTAAACAAAGGAAATTACAATGGGATGAGAGAAGAACTAGCTAAGGTAGACTGGGAGCAAAGACTTTATAGTGAAACAGTTGAGGAACAGTGGAGAACCTTCCAAGTGATTTTTCACAGTGCTCAGCAAAGGTTTATACCAACAAAAAGGAAGGACGGTAAAAAGAGGGAAAATCGACCGTGGATATCTAAGGAGATAAGGGAGAGTATCAAATTGAAGGAAAAAACATACAAAGTAGCAAAGATCAGTGGGAGACTAGAGGACTGGGAAATCTTTAGGGGGCAACAGAAAGCTACTAAAAAAGCTATAAAGAAGAGTAAGATAGATTATGAGAGTAAACTTGCTCAGAATATAAAAGCAGATAGTAAAAGTTTCTACAAATACATAAAACAAAAAAGAGTGGCTAAGGTAAATATTGGTCCTTTAGAGGATGAGAAGGGAGATTTAATAATGGGAGATGAGGAAATGGCTGAGGAACTGAACAGATTTTTTGGGTCGGTCTTCACAGTGGAAGACACAAATAACATGCCAGTGACTGATGGAAATGAGGCTATGACAGGTGAGGACCTTGAGAGGATTGTTATCACCAAGGAGGTAGTGATGGGCAAGCTAATGGGGCTAAAGGTAGACAAGTCTCCTGGACCTGAAGGAATGCATCCTAGAGTGCTAAAAGAGATGGCTAGGGAAATTGCAAATGCACTAGTGATAATTTACCAAAATTCACTAGACTCTGGGGTGGTCCGGGCGGATTGGAAATTAGCAAACGTGACACCACTGTTTAAAAAAGGAGGTAGGCAGAAAGCGGGTAACTATAGGCCAGTGAGCTTAACTTCGGTAGTAGGGAACATGCTGGAATCTATCATCAAGGAAGAAATAGCGAGGCATCTGGATGGAAATTGTCCCATTGGACAGACGCAGCATGGGTTCATAAAGGGCAGGTCGTGCCTAACTAATTCAATGGAATTTTTTGAGGACATTAACAGTGCGGTAGATAACGGGGAGCCAATGGATGTGGTATATCTGGATTTCCAGAAAGCCTTTGACAAGGTGCCACACAAAAGGTTGTTGCATAAGATAAAGATGCATGGCATTAAGGGGAAAGTAGTAGCATGGATAGAGGATTGGTTAATTAATAGAAAGCAAAGAGTGGGGATTAATGGGTGTTTCTCTGGTTGGCAATCAGTAGCTAGTGGTGTCCCTCAGGGATCAGTGTTGGGCCCACAACTGTTCACAATTTACATAGATGATTTGGAGTTGGGGACCAAGGGCAATGTGTCCAAGTTTGCAGACGACACTAAGATAAGTGGTAAAGCAAAAAGTGCAGAGGATACTGGAAGTCTGCAGAGGGATTTGGATAGGCTAAGTGAATGGGCTAGGGTCTGGCAGATGGAATACAATGTTGACAAATGTGAGGTTATCCATTTTGGTAGGAATAACAGCAAAAGGGATTATTATTTAAATGATAAAATATTAAAACATGCTGCTGTGCAGAGAGACCTGGGTGTGCTGGTGCATGAGTCGCAAAAAGTTGGTTTTCAGGTGCAACAGGTGATTAAGAAGGCAAATGGAATTTTGTCCTTCATTGCTAGAGGGATGGAGTTTAAGACTAGGGAGGTTATGCTGCAATTGTATAAGGTGTTAGTGAGGCCACACCTGGAGTATTGTGTTCAGTTTTGGTCTCCTTACTTGAGAAAGGACGTACTGGCACTGGAGGGTGTGCAGAGGAGATTCACTAGGTTAATCCCAGAGCTGAAGGGGTTGGATTACGAGGAGAGGTTGAGTAGACTGGGACTGTACTCATTGGAATTTAGAAGGATGAGGGGGGATCTTATAGAAACATATAAGATTATGAAGGGAATAGATAGGATAGATGCGGGCAGGTTGTTTCCACTGGCGGGTGAAAGCAGAACTAGGGGGCATAGCCTCAAAATAAGGGGAAGTAGATTTAGGACTGAGTTTAGGAGGAACTTCTTCACCCAAAGGGTTGTGAATCTATGGAATTCCTTGCCCAGTGAAGCAGTAGAGGTTCCTTCATTAAATGTTTTTAAGATAAAGATAGATAGTTTTTTGAAGAATAAAGGGATTAAGGGTTATGGTGAGCGGGCAGGTAAGTGGAGCTGAGTCCACAAAAAGATCAGCCATGATCTCATTGAAAGGTGGAGCAGGCTCGAGGGGCTAGATGGCCTACTCCTGCTCCTAGTTCTTATGTTCTTATGTTCACAGGGGGTATCTGGGAGTGTGTCGATATTCACAGGGGGTATCTGGGAGTGTGTCGGTATTCACAGGGGGTATCTGGGAGTGTGTCGGTATTCACAGGGGGTATCTGGGAGTGTGTCGATATTCACAGGGGGCCCCCAGGGAGTGTGGCGGTATTCACAGGGGGGTCTCCCAGGGAGTGTGTCGGTATTCACAGGGGGTATCTGGGAGTGTGTCGGTATTCACAGGGGGTATCTGGGAGTGTGTTGGTATTCACAGGGGGTATCTGGGAGTGTGTCGGTATTCACAGGGGGTGTGTCCGTATTCACAGGGGGTATCTGGGAGTTTGTCCGTATTCACGGGGTATCTGGGAGTGTGTCGGTATTCACAGGGGGTATCTGGGAGTGTGTCGGTATTCACAGGGGGTATCTGGGAGTGTGTCGGTATTCACAGGGGGTCTCGGAGTGTGTCGGTATTCACAGGGGGTATCTGGGAGTTTGTCGGTATTCACGGGGTATCTGGGAGTGTGTCTGTATTCACAGGGGGTATCTGGGAGTGTGTCTGTATTCACAGAGGGTATCTGGGAGTGTGTCGGTATTCACAGGGGGTATCTGGGAGTGTGTCAGTATTCACAGAGATCCACAGTAGAGTGGCGACATTTACAGGGGTCCCTGAGGAATGTTTCAAAGTTTATAGCAGTCCCCCGGTAGTGTGTTAGTATTAGCAGTGGTCAGAGGGTCAGTGCAGACGCGATGGGCTGAATGGCCTCCTTCTGCACTGCATACTATGGAGCAAGCCACATACTCTTTATGGAATATGCAATGCAATACGACAAACCAGCTGCACAACTATGGCAGTTAGAGGGAGTATTTATGGTCAGTTAGTGAACAGTTTGATTCACCTGCAGATAGCGGCCACAAGGAGAGAATGAGGGAAACTGTTTTGCAGCCATCACGGGCCCTGAATTTTATGTGGTGTCGTCGGTACAGCATCCGGAAAGCTGAGAAATCTCTTTTACACCTGTCTTTGGACGCACTGACGCTTGGTGGGTGCAGTAGGGTTGAAGGGGAGGACAATGTCGATGTGGACTCCTTGCTCGGATCTGGGGGCACACGCCCGATCTGAAAGCTTTGAGATATCCCATTCCCTGATCTGATACCAGAGGAGCTGGGTCTCATGATCCATGTGGGTGAAGTGCAGTTTCTTGAGCACATCTGCCAGTCCATCTGTTAATCGGTAACTGCATTGTGCGAGGACTGTAACAACATCGTGAATAACTTGTTTCAACTGCATTTCCAAACGGCAAGGTTTATCTGTACTGAGTTCATCAAAGAACACTAATCAGCTAGGGTATGACGTAAAACAGAATACAGGAGGTCATTATATTCCCAGGGAGCAAATCCAAAGCTTCCCTATATCTGAGGAAAACGTCAAGATCCCTAAAAAACCCAGTTGGCGAATTCAGAAAGCCAATGATGGAACTGGTGAGAAGTCAATGTCGTCATGATCCCCTCCCGCCAATCATTTTGGGTTTGGCCAACAAATGGTTTTGGAGGAACCCCATCACTCCCTAAGCAACCGCACCGCCCCCCCCCCCCCCCCCCCCACCCCACCCAGGGAGTCTCCGACATTCTCCTTGGGAATCCAGGATCAGACAGTAGGTATGGAGTATTGTGCGCAGTCTTGGTCCCCTTATTCGGGGAACGATGTAGAGGCATTGGTGGCAGTTCAGAGGAGGTTCACTCGGTTGATTCCGGAGATGAGGGGTTTGTCGGACGAGGAGAGATTGAGTTTAGGCCTCTACTCTCTAGAGTTTAGAAGAATGAGGGGAGATCAGATATTGGTATAGAAGATGATAACAGGTATGGATGAAGTAGACCTGAAGCGGATGCTTCCTCTTATGGGGCGAGAGGTTATAGTCTCAGGGTAAGAGGTAGCAAATTTCAAACGGAGTTGAGGAGAAATTACTTCTCTCAAAGGGTTGTGAATCTGAGGAATTCGCTGCCCAGAGTGCGGTGCATGCTGGGACAGTGAGTAACTTTAAGGAGGAGTTAGACCGATCTTTAATTGGTAATGGGTTGAAGGGTTATGGAGAACGGGCAGGACGGTGGAGTGAAGGGCAGGATGAGATCAGCCATGATCGAATGGCGGGGCAGACTCGATGGGCCGAATGGCCTAATTCGGTTCCTATATCTTCTGAACCTATGGCCTGCTCCCAGCTTGGATATGTCGGAGTTTCCCGTTTCCCAGCCCAGGTTGCTTCCTGCCATGTTTGCTCAGTCAGTGCGTCAGCAAAGTGATACTTGCTGACTCCAGAACTCAATATACACTCAGTGCTACAGCAGTGGGTGGTCGGGGTGGGGGGGGGGGGGGGGGGCTGTGCTACCTGTGGTTAGTCTTCATTCAAATAAAAGAGCAGCAGAGTTCTGACAGAGCCACTGTGCTTTTCAAGTATTTGTGTTCATTGGTTGGCACAACTAAAAAAACAGGTGCATTTATGTAGTGCCGTCCACTACACTCCACATCTACGTACAGCCAGTGAAGTACATTTGAAGTGTAGTCACTGTTTTAATGAAAGAAACCAGGCTGCCAATTTGTGCCCAGCAAGATCCCATACAGAGCAGTGTGCTAATGATCATCTGTTTTAGTGATGTTGGCTGAGGGATAAATGATGGCCTCAGGACACAAAGACTCTGCCCTTCCTTCACATATTGGCATGGGATCTGTTTCATCCACCCGAGACTTGGTTTAACACTGCAGCTGAAATCAGCATCAATGACAATGCAACGCTGCGAGCGTCAGCCAGGATTAACTGCACAAAATCCGCTGGCGTGGGACTTGACATCATGACTTTCTGACTCAGTAATGAGAATGTGACCCACTGAAACCCCAGTATCTGACTATGATAGAAATAAGCCTTATTGTATTCTGCCAAACCTCATGCAGCCCCCACCTCTCCCTCTCCTCCTTGAACACGCCGGCTTTTTTAATCTTGTCCAAATTGTTCCTTCATTCAGATTTCTGTCAATAATTTTTTAAAAGTGAATAGGGTAGCTGCAACGCACAGTTGTGATGTTGTTAAGTTATGCTCCGGATTCAGTTCCGTATTGTAATTGTAACCTTTGTGCATGGAATTATTAGGGGAGAAACCTTTCAGCTGTTCAGTAAATCTTTTTTTAATTATAAATTTAGAGTACCCAATTCTTTTTTTCCAATTAGGGGGCAATTTAGCGTGGTCAATCCACCTACCCTGCACATCTTTGGGTTTTGGGGGTGAGACCCACGCAGGCACGGGGAGAATGTGCAAACTGCACACAGACAGTGTCCCGGGGCCGGGATCGAACCCGGGTCCTCAGCACTGTGAGGCAGCAGTGCTAACCACTGCGCCACCGTGCTGCCCTCAGCTCTACAGTATAAGTAGCTATTGAGACATTGGGCCACGATTCAAATTGTCTCCATCTTAGGAATAGGCCAAGCCCTGTGATACTGCTCCAATCCCCAGTCCATGTTTAATCAGCTGAGAGACCTTGAGCACAACATTATACTGAGACTCCGGTGCAGTACTGAGGGAGTATCACAGAATCCCTATTTTGTAAGAGAAACGAAGAGTTAGTCGAGGAACAAAACTTACTTTATTTTACACTTAACTATTTTATACAGCTCCAAGTAGTTCCCTATTGGGTCTTCTCTCTAGATGGTGCCTAAACTGGCCGGCTTTATATAGTGGTACACTATATAATGTTAAGAGGTTCCCCTTCCCCCTTAACCGGGAGAAGTTAATTGTCCCCAACCCATAACTTGTGGGTTATAACATCCTACAGTGCAGGTGGAGGCCATTTGGCCCATCGAGTCAGCCCCGACCGTCTGAAAGAGCACCTTACCTAGGCCCATGCCCCCACCCTGTCCCCGTCACCCAGTAGCCCCCACCTAACCTGGAAGCAAAAACAGGAAGGCAGATTACTACCTGAGTGGTTGGGAGATGGGAGTGTCCAGCGGGACCTGGGTGTCCTTGTGCACCAGTCGCTGAAGGTAAGCATGCAGGTGCAGCAGGCGGTAAAGAAGGCTAATGGTCTGTTGGCCTTCATTGCAAGAGGATTAGAGTACAGAAGCAGGGATGAGTTGCTGCAATTGTACAGGGCCTTGGTGAGGCCACACCTGGAGTATTGTGGGCAGTTTTGGTCTCCTTTTCTGAGGAAGGATGTTCTTGCTCTCGAGGGAGCGCAGCGAAGGTTTACCAGACTGATTCCAGGGATGGCGGGACTGTCATATGAGGAGAGATTGACTAGGCTGGGCTTGTTCGCGCTGGAGTTCAGAAGAATGGGGAGGGATCTCATAGAGACTTATAAAATTTTAACGGGACTAGACAGGGTAGATGCAGGGAAGATGTTCCCGATGGTGGGCGTGTCCAGAACCAGGGGTCACAGTCTGAGGATTCAGGGTAAACCATTTCGGACAGAGATAAGGAGACACTTCTTCACACAAAGAGTAGTGAGCCTGTGGAATTCATTACCACAGGAACTAGTTGATGCTGAAACATTGAATATATTCAAGAGGCGGCTAGATATAGCACTTGGGGAGAATGGGATCAAAGGCTATGGGGAGAAAGCAGGATTAGGCTATTGAGTTGGTTGATCAGCCATGATCGTGATGAATGGCGGAGCAGCTCGAAGGACCATAGGGCCTCCTCCTGCTCCTATATTCTACGTATCTATGTATCTATGTAACCTTTTGGACACTAAGAGGCAATTTATCACAGCCAATCCATCTAACCTGCACATCTTTGGACTGTGGGAGGAAACCGGAGCACCCGGAGGAAACCCACGCAGACAGGGTAGAACGTGCAGACTCCGCACAGACAGTCGCCCAAGGCTGGAATCGAACTCCGGGTCCCTGACGCCGTGAGGCAGCAGTGCTAAGCACCATGCCACCATGCCACCCCCTCAGTCTTTCAGCTGAAGTGGCAAACAGAAGCCTCTCGGGTGGATGTAAAAGATCCCTTGGCCACTATTTCAAAGAAGAGCAAGTGAGTTCTCCCTGGGCTGCCCTGGCCTGTATTTTAGACCTACCTGTCTGACTATCATTCATGCATAGCAAGACCATTTCTTGTTATCACCAACTGATAGGAGTATTGGATAGCCTTAAAATGGAAAGCCAACCTCAGTCATATCGTATGAAGGTGGGTCCAATTAGAATTACCCTGTGCAAAATATTCTTTTGGCAAAATTATCACAGTCTTGGCCATTTCAGCAGAATGTCAGAGTGATTCTATTTTGTTCATACTTTCCCTTCCTGCCTTAGCTAATGGACTGGAAGTGAATGAGAGAAGGAAAGTATACCACATCACAGTGCCTGCCTTTTTTTAGAACTTGGCTGGAGGTTGTTGGTTCTTTTAATAGAGATCCGATTATTCGGCATTGCAGGAATCTATGACTGAGAGAGGAAACTCAATCCTGAAGGACACTTTCCAGGAAACCGTTCGATCAAGGGCCTGTAGTCACGAGTTCCACAGTCACAAGCAAGTGACATCAAACAAATCCTTTGTTGTGTCGTTTTATCAGATTATGGACCTCACGGGGCTAACGTTTCGCACTGTTGGAAGTATTTATAGATAATTATGCCAGTGAATCCACAAACAATGGCTAATGTACCACCCCTCCCATCCCATCAAAAGGTAATCCAGGGCGATATCACCTTTTGATTAGTGATAGCGCATGGAGGAGGGAGTGGGAATTAAAATCAAATTGAGAAATCAATCTAAAATGGATCCCGAAAAATAATTCTCTTCTGGAGAACGGTAAATGGTTGGAATAATCTGAATGAGGTAGTGGAGATATTAGAGGAGTTCAGGTTCTGGATTATACGATACATTAATAGAAATTCCTTGGGGGGATAGACCATTTTTTGTTTGTGTCCTGCGATGGCGCAGTGGTTAGCACTGCTGCCTCACGGTGCCTAGGACCCGGCTTCGATCCCAGCCCCGGGTCGCTGTCTGTGCGGAGTCTGCACGTTCTCCACATGTCTGCGTGGGTTTCCTCCGGGTGCTCCGGTTTCCTCCCACAGTCCAAAGATGTGCGGGTTAGGTGGATTGGCCATGCTAAGTTGCGTTTAGTGTCCAGAAAATGTTAAGTGGGGGATTACTGGCTTACGGGGATAGGGTAGATACGTGGGCTTCAGTTGCGTGCTCTTTGAAAGGGCTGGTGCAGACTCGATGGGCCGAATGGCCTCCTTCTGCACTGTAAATTCTATGATTCTATTTGGCCCATCGAGTCTGCACCGGCCATGGAACGACCCTACTTAGGCCAACACCTCCACCCTATCCCCGTAACCCCAACCCTTTTGGACACTAAGGGGCAATTTAGCGTGGCCAATCCACGTTACCTGCACATGTTTGGACTGTGGGAGAAAACCGGAGCACCCGGAGGAAACCCATGCATGAACAGGGAGGAAGTGCAGACTCCACACAGACAGTCACCCGAGGCTGGGATCGAACCCGGGTCCCTGACGCTGTGAGGCAGCAGTGCTAACCACTGTGCCACCGTGCCACCCACTTTCTAGCGAATTGTAGCCTCCAATGCCAATATATCCTTCCAGAGCTGGCCAGGCAGGACTGAATGCAGGACTCCAGATGCGGTCTAACTAAAGCTTTAAATAACTGTAACAACATATTTCAGCCTCCTTGAGCTAGATGCTAACGTTGCATTTGCCTTTTTAATTATTCTTTTGTACCTGTCCACTAGTTTGCAATGATTTCTGTACATGGGCCTCTTAACTCTCTCTGCTCCTCCACAGTCCCCATCTTCTCACCATTTCAGCACGGTAGCATTGTGGATAGCTCAATTGCTTCACAGCTCCAGGGTCCCAGGTTCGATTCTGGCTTGGGTCACTGTCTGTGTGGAGTCTGCACATCCTCCCCGTGTCTGCGTGGGTTTCCTCCGGGTGCTCTGGTTTCCTCCCACAGTCCAAAGATGTGCGGGTTAGGTGGATTGGCCGTGATAAATTGCCCTTAGTGTCCAAAATTGCCCTTTGTGTTGGGTGGAGCTACTGGGTTATGGGTGTGGAGGTGTTGACCTTGGGTAGGGTGCTCTTTCCAAGAGCCGGTGCAGACTCGATGGGCAGAAAGGCCTCCTTCTGCACTGTAAATTCTATGATTTTTATGATTTCGAAAACATTCGGATTTATCTTCCTTAGGTCTAAGAGGATGAGCTCACACATTCCCACGTGAAGCTCCATCTGCAACAGTTTTTCCCTCTCGTTTAATCTATCAATGTCCCTTTGCAACTTCCAGCTCCTGCCGACATTAGTTAGTGTGTCGCTTAACCTACTGTCGTCAGCAGATTTAGATACACAGCTCTCTGTTCCCTCCTCTGAGTCATTTATAAATATCCTGAGAAGCTGAGATCCAGCACATATTCCAGGGGGATATCGTTGCTCTCATCCTGTCTTGCTGTCTGCGAATTGGTGACTGTGTTCCTGACATTACAGCACTGGCACACTTCGAAAGGACCTCATTGGGTGTCCTGAGCACGTGGAAGGTGCTGCGTAAATGCAAGCCCATACTTTCTTCCTCCGGCTACATCCTCCCCAGAATTTCAGAGTCAATTTCCTGGCAGAGTTCATAGAATTTGCAGTGCAGAAGGAGGCCATTCGGCCCATCGAGTCTGCACTGGCCCTTGGAAAGAGCACCCTACTTAAACCCACACCTCCATCTTATCCCTGTAACCCCACCTGACCTCTTTGGACAATGAGAGGAATTTATCGCGGCCAATCCACCTAACCTGCACACCTTTGGACTGTGGGAGGAAACTCCGGAGCACCCGAAGGAAACCCACGCAGACACGGGGAGGATGTGCAGACTCCGCACAGACAGTGACCCAAGCCGGAATCGAACCTGGGACCTTGGCGCTGTGAAGCAACTGTGCTAACCACTATGTGCTGCCCAGTTATGTTTTACAAAGATAAAGACCTGCGCCTGTATCGTGTTTTTCACATCCGAGAGTGCGGTGCGGCTAATGTGAAGCATGGCTGTTGTTGTCAGCGCAGCTGTCAATTTGCACACTAACCAGAGCAGTGGGGCAGTTCCTGAAGATTTGCTCTCCTCCCTACTCCCTCCTCAGCTCTCCATACAGGACCCTGATCTGCGAGTTAGTCTGAGCTTAGAAACGAGAGCAGAAGTAAGTCTCAGAGCCAGAGGGGAAGGGAGGCCGGAGGATTAAGTGGACAAAATAATCCAGCTTTCCCACTATCCACTAACTCTACTGGAAAATACGCATGTTTTCGGTAGCCAGAGGGAGGATTCAGGCTGGGCACAAGACTTCTGTGCTACTGTGCCACCCGCCCATTACTTGCCGCAAGCAGGAGACGGCACCCTCAGGGGAGGGGAGAGGTAACTTGGCCCTCTCTGCTGGCCCACGAACCTCACTGTGCAGTGCTCCCAGCCGCAGCACCACTGATGTGTGCCAAAGTACTGCCAAGAGTGGACAAAAAAAAAATCCTGCGTCAACTGTGGGACTTGGCTTGGATGTGATACAGTGTCATTTTGCAGTGAAATCGACTCCCACTCATCACGATTATTATTCTGTGTTTGGCGATCAGTGAGTGCAGCCGAACAATTGATTTCAGCTGCTCCCATTTTGTCTGCCTGATGTGGTCAGTGTACATATAGTCGCTGCGATTAAGTTACTATTGATACAGAAAGCAT
>NC_092736.1:6794900-7009903 GCF_047496885.1 Scyliorhinus torazame | reverse complement strand
GCTATCTCACTCTCTCTCTCGATCGATAAGGTCTGTAAAGAACACACAATCAATCGGCAGGAGCGCTGCAGGATGACTGTGCATTTAATCCAGCGGTCGGGGAGGGTACCAGCTTCAAGGGCGTCCTGCGGGCACAGGGAGGGACCCGCCACAAAGGGCTGCTTCTTTCACAGTTTAACCAGCTGAAATTGGATCGATGATCGCTCAGGTCTCCTACTGACCCTCTGTCCTAATTCGTAATCTACCGACTCCAGAGAGCAAGAGGTTAATGACTGTGGCCGGCACTAAGTTATCTGAGATCTTCTCTGCTTCCTCGCAACTCCCACACCCCCCCTGAGACATGTACATCTAAACAGTGAGAGCTGACAAGGCTATTCGCCCACATAAGGTATCACAATCAAGCAGCCTCATCGGTTTTAGTAGAACGGTGTCGTAGTGGTAATGGTCACTGGGCTAACAAACAGACTGACTAACCTAGTGCTCTCCTGACATGCGTTAAAATAATCTTTTATAGGGTGGCACGGTGGCGCAGTGGTTAGCACTGCAGTCTCACGATGCGGAGGTCCCAGGTTCGATCCCGGCTCTGGGTCACTGTCCGTGTGGAGTTTGCACATTCTCCCCGTGTTTGTGTGGGTTTCGCCCCCACAACCCAAAGATGTGCAGGGTAGGTGGATTGGCCACGCTAAATTGCCCCTTAATTGGAAAAGAATTAATTGGGTACCCTAAATTTATTTATTTTTAAAATTCTTTTATGATCTTTATTATTGTCACAAGTAGGCTTACATTAACACTGCAATGAAGTTACTGGGAAAAGCCCCTCGTCGTCAAACTCCGGCGCCTGTTCGGGTACACTGAGGGAGAATTCAGAATGTCCATTTCACTTAACAAGCACCCATTTAAAATCCCACGGGAAGCTAGCAGAACTTCAATTCAGGGAATAGTTAAATTTGGAATAAAATGATCGTCTCACGAACAGTAATTATGGAATTTTTGGATCGTCATTAAAGCCGATCTGGTTCAATAATGTTCCCCGGGGAAGGAAGTCTGCCACCCTTACTTGGTCTGTCCGACATGAGAAAACCAGGCCGTTCAAGGGCAATTAGGGAGGGGCAATAAACGATAGCCTTGCCCGTGATACACCCAAGAAGGAATCATTAAAAAGAGTAATCAGGAATGGGAGCCCGGCCTGGATCTTGTTCCTCTAACCACCCCCCCCCCCCCCCTCCCAACACACACACACACACACTCAGCCTCACGTCAAACCCAACTTTAGCCCCATGAAGATACACTGACTTAGCCCTGTGGTCCGTGTGGAAGTGAGGTTGATTCACAACACCTGGTGGGGGCTGGATTCCCCCACCCGCCACCCACCCACCCCCCCGCCCTCCACGAGCAAGACGCAGACAATGGAGGGGTCCATTGACCTCGGGCGGGATTCTCCGGCCGTG
Organism: Scyliorhinus torazame; assembly: GCF_047496885.1. Taxonomy (NCBI): domain Eukaryota; kingdom Metazoa; phylum Chordata; class Chondrichthyes; order Carcharhiniformes; family Scyliorhinidae; genus Scyliorhinus; species Scyliorhinus torazame. Next base: position 7,008,455 of record NC_092736.1, on the reverse strand, counting down.
TCCGCCCGGCGACCTGCGAATCCCACTCCTGGATTCCTAATTCACCATATATGGCCGGTGCCCAAGGGATTAAACAGCACTGATTTAAATAATTATTCTGCAGCGCTGGAGCTCTTCCGACAGAGACAGGCCCAGCAGATATGCAGCACGCAGCAACATCCCAGAAAATCAAGGAGATATATGACTGGCTCAATCCATAATTTGATGGTGAGGGTTGATTGGGAAATATGGCTCCGGTCACAGTGCCAGGGGTCATTGAGAGACAGGAGAGACATACTCCAAAAGCACCTCCAAAAATGCAGTACGCCTCCAGCGCTGCCTCAAAGTGTCCAGCGAGGTTAGGGGTGTCCTTCTGAGCTCGAGGCTGGGGTGACCATAAGACATAGAAGCAGGAGTAAGCCACTCGGCCCATCGAGTCTGCTCCGCCATTCAATGAGATCATGACTGACCTGCTGTGATAATCCTTAACTCCACTTTCCCGCCTTGTCCCCATAACCCTCGATTCCCTCACTGATTAAAAATCTGCCTCTCTCAGCCTTGAACCTACGTGAGGACCCAGCCTCAGTGGTAAAGAAATCCTCAGATTCACTACCCTCTGAGAGAAGAGATTCCTCCTCATTTCTGCCCGAAATAGCTTGACAGTTGCTGCTCAATGAGCCAAACTGACACCTTGGGCGGGATCCTGTTCCCTAATGCCGATTTCGTAATCGCCGATCGGGCGGAGAATTCCTGTTTACGACCGGTTCAGGGGCGGAGCCTGATTTTGGACGCTCCGCCCCCTCCAAAACGGCATCATCGGGGAGTACGCCGCAGGCCGTTGGGGCGGCCTCAGGACGTCACCGGAAGGCCCTCCCCCGATGCCCCGCCGCCGATGGGCCGCGTTCCCGACGGTGCGGGTCACATGTGCTCTCAGTTTTCGTGAACCCGGCGAGGCGGCCGCCAGTTAGGGGGAGGAGCTGTACCACGGCCGGGGGGGGGGGGGGCTTCGGCGAGGGCTGGGGGAACTGGTGGGGGATCGTCCCGGGGGGGGGGGGGGGGGGGGGTTGGCGAGGCGGTGTCCAGGGGGGGTACTATCTGGCAGGACGGGTCCCCGCACAGCCGGCGCCATGTTGTACGGCGTCACCGCTACAGGTCGTCGCCGTGCGCATGCGTGGCCAAGGACCCGGCAATTCTCCGGCCGTTTATTTCGTAAAGGCCGTGTGTTTCACATGGAGCGGGTGCTAGCTCCTCACCGGTCAGACAGTCGGTGCTGGGGCCCGCGACGATTTATTTCATCATAGAACTGGACACTTCCTCCGGACATAGCCTCAAAATCGGAGAACCAGCCCATTGTGTTACGACTCTGGTCTCCAAGCTAAGAGTGACTAACTGACTGTTCTCTTCTTTCTATCCACCCCCCCTCTCTTTCCCCCCCCCCCCTCCCCCTCTGCCCACCTCCGCCAACACAGGCATTCGTTCCTGGGATGTGGACCTCACGTCCTTTAAACCTCGATCACCAGCTACGGCTTTTCGTGACCAGGCACTCGGCTCAGTTCTCCGCCGAAGTCAGAGGTGAGTGCGGCGCCGCGGCGGCAGGATGGCGGGTGGTAGAGACGGAATCTGGTGACGGTGCCGACGCGCTCGCGGGCAGACAGGAAGGAAGACCCTTAAACACATATCAACGTGCTGGCTCGCGCGGGAATACTTGGGCCACTGTGAACGTAATAACTCGTGTTGCCATAAATTGGTGTTTTCTCATAAACTACCCCGTAGTCAGATACATGTAGAGCACAAGAATGAAATCGCGCTCTCGGTAGAATCTGGAATTAAGTTTTTTTTTTTAAATCCAAGGTGCTAATTTGAGTTTATTTTGAATAAATGTAGAATTGATGTGTCTCACAGTTTAGGCTACGTGGTTGTAGTCATAGCAACACTATGATTTTAAAGATGTTTTATCCTCTCCTGAAGCGCTCTGTTTAACGTGTTGCTGTTACCTCCCCTTTGGGCCTGGCCCCGACTCAACATTAACCCATTGAAATCAAAATGTAATATTCACTCTGGACATGAGGGTGTGGCTGGTGATGCCAGCGCTTTTTGCCCATCCCTGAATTTGCCCCTTCACCCCCCTCCTTGAACCACTGCCGTCCATGCGGTGTAGGTACGCCCACGCTGCAGTTAGGGAGGCAGATCCAGGATTTTCACCCAGCGACAGTGACGGAAGGTCGTAGAAAGGATTTCTTTGTTCTTCGGGAAGACTGATTCCCTGAATATGGTGATTTGCAACCCAACATTTGGGACCAAGGAAATACATTTTCCTAGACCACGTTGTTTAAGAAGTAGAAGAAGCCATTTTCTTCCGTGAAAACTGTTTTATCCAACCTCTTTTTTTAACCAAATATTTGTAATTCTGAGGCATTGGCATGTATAAAATGATCAGGAATGTAAGGGGATTGATTCTGGAGCAGATTCTCGGGGCAATCAATCCTCCTGTAGTTAAAGCATCAACTACTCAGTGTTTCAGTGTGAGAGAGGTAAATTCCTGGGCATAGGTGGCACACAGGGTGCAGTTAAGAAGGTTTCTAGTTAAGTATCCAATAGGGCTGGTTTAGCTCAAGTCGGTTGGACGGCTGGTTCGTGACGCAGAGCGAGGCCAGCGGCGTGGGTTCAATCCCCGTACCCGCTGAGGTTATTCATGAAGGCCCCGCCTTCTCAACTTTGCCCCCTTGCCTGAGGTGTGGTGACCCTCAGGTGAAATCACCACCAGTCAGCTCCCCCCCCCTCAATAATAACAAACACTGCAATGAAGTTACTGTGAAAATCTCCTAGTCGCCACACTCCGGCGCCTGTTCGGGTACTCGAGGGAGAATTCAGAATGTCCAAATTACCCTCGTTTGGGACTTGTGGGAAGAAACCGGAGCACCCGGAGGAAACCTACGCAGTCATGGGGAGAACGTGCAGACTCCGCACAGACAGTGACCCAAGCCGGGAATTGAACCTGGGACCCTGGTGCTGTGAAGCCACTGTGCTAACCACTGTGCTACCTGAAAGGCAGCCTATGGTCAGGAAATTAGAGACGCATGCGATAAAGGAACATCTTTATCCCCACCCCACCACCACCACCACCACCACCACCACCACACACACACACACACACACACACACACATACCCCTTGACAGCAACCAGGTCTCCAAAATGTAAAACAAACAAGCCCCACCTCTGGTGGAACCCCTCATCTACCCCTCAGAGCAAATTTCACCGTCTCCAAATAGGTGGCGTAGTGGTATTGTCACTGGACTAGTAATCCAGACACCCCGGGGACGCGGGTTCAAATCCCACCTTGGCAGAAGGTGAAATTTGAATTCAATAAAATAAAGAAATCTGGAATTAGGAGTCCATGAAACCATTATCGATTGTGCTAAAAACCCATCCAAATTCGGCCCTATAGGGATGGAAATCTGCAGACATTGCCTGGTCTGGCCTACATGTGATGCCAAAACCACAACAACGTGGCTGACTCTTGAAATATGCCACTCAGTGGCAATTAGGGATGTGCAACAAATGCTGGCCTTGCCGATGCCCAACATCCTGTGAAAGAATAAAAAATTGCAGGCACTCCATTAGGTCCCCCCGCCGCGCCGAGGGACTGGGGGGAGAAGCTGACCTCCACCCCAACAGGACCTGCCTGCGAGCGATCAATGAGGCGAAGGCTAAAACGCCTGCGCCCTCGCCTGTCTGTAGCTCAGGCAGGTCTGACACCCCGAATATGGCACCCCTCCCCCTCCAAGGGACCCGGCTCCAATTCCAGAGGCAGAACCTCGGACATGGTGCTGAAAAACAATCCCCAATATTTCTCCAACTTCGGGCAGGACCAGAATATATGGACTTGATTGGCTGGGCCCCTCCCACACCGCTCATAACTATCCTCAACCCCTCAACAGTTCCTCAGGGTAGTGTCCTAGACCCAACCATTTTCAGCTGCTTCATCAATGACCTGCCTTCCATTATAAGGTCAGAAGTGGGGATGTTTGCGGATGACTGCACAGAGTTCAGCACCATTCGCGACTCCTCAGATACTGAAGCAGCCCCTGTCCAAATGCAGCAAGTCCGGGACAATATTCACCATGCCACCCTCTGTGCGTATTTACACGTGTACGGCAATGTGGAGGCAATGGGAGATGTTGGTTAAAACAATTGCTAAGAGAGGGCGGCACGGTGATGCAGCGGTTAGCACTGCTGCCTCACGGTGCCGAGGACCCGGGTTCGATCCCAGCCCCAGGTCACTGTCCGTGTGGAGTTTGCACATTCTCCCCGTGTCTGCGTGGGTCTCACCCCCACAACCCAAAGATGTGCAGGGTAGGTGGATTGGCCACGCTAAATTGTCCTTAATTGGAAAAAATGAATTGGGTACTCTACATTTTTGTTTTTTTTAAGTACATTGCGTTACTGTTTCAATTTGAGATGACATAAAGTGCAATGAAATTTATTTCATTACAGTAGGTGGCACTCTGTGAATGTAGTGAGGAGCCTTGATTACAGGTTGAGTTTGCAGTATTAATTTCACGTCAAACATACAGCCCAGGGAGGGGTTTACGCCGGTTCCAGCCCCTCAATGTTTATAACAGCAGGAGGAACACAGACAGCGACCAGGTTGCGACAGATCTGCCGCAAACCTGCCTCCCAACTGTGGTTGTTGGATTTGTCCGTGGTTATTAATGTTGTCTCCTATAGGGGGAGCTGCCGGTCACTTAATTAACAGACGCGTCCTTCACTATTTGCACTGACTCAGTGATTTCAGCACCAGTGTAGTCACTCTTATTTCCATCTCTGCTTGCACAAATACCTCAGAGTGTAGGGAGGCTGGAGGCACCTTTTTTCGATATGCCGATGGCCTGTAAGCGACCAGAATTCTCTGTCCAATCTCCCGGTAACGTCACAAAGCACCCCAGGTAAATTCCTGTATTTCCTCCTGAAGAATCCCTTTCTCCCCCCAACCCTTGATGAGAAATATTGGAATGTGCAGCAATCATGGGCGAGCGTTTAATCTAGATACCAGATTGGATCCACTTTCACCGATTGGTTCAAAAGACATTAGCGACCACCTAGCAACTTCCCTCCGAGAGCATCTGACTATTTCTATTTTAACTTTCTACCGTTTCACAACTTTTAACACACATCCAACCCCCCTCGGTGTCTGTCGCATCCTGATTGTATTTCCAATCTGGCCAGGCCCCCATTTAGCCTCTGACCCTGACCAGGCCTCGGATCAGAATGCAGCCTTGCTACCTGACCTGGCTTTCTGACCCTGCTATCACCCCCAAAAAGGGAGCTGACGACCTGATTGCCTCCTGGAGGAAGCTGGATCGCAGGTCCAACAAATGGCTGAAGTAGTGTTTCACACTGAGAGTGGTCACGTCCAGACTGGGAGTGGGTGGTCAGTCTGACTTGGATCCCATCAGGGAATGGGGCAGAATATATCTGGGAATAACACTCAAGACGCTTGGCACAATCCATGGCACCCCTTTCATCACCTTAAACATCCACTCCCTCCCACCACTGACGCACTGTGGCAGCCGTGTGTCCCATCCACAAGATGCGCTCACCAAGGTTCCTTAGGCAACACCTTCCAAACCCAGGACCTCTGCCACCTAGAAGGACAAGGGCAGCAGACACATGGGAACGTCACTACTCTGTACGTTCCCCTCGCAACCACTCACCCTCCTGACTTGGAAATATATTGGCCGTTCCTTCACAGTCGCTGGGTCAAAACCCTCAAGCTCCCTCCCTAACAGCACTGTGGGTGTACCCACACCACATGGACTGCAGAGGTTCAGGAAGGCAGCTCACCACCACCTTCTCAAGGGGCAATTAGGGATGGGCAATAAATGCTGGGCCCGGCCACCGATGCCCACATCCTGCGGAAGATTTTTAAAGAATTCTTCCTGAGTCTGAAATGAAGATCAAAATTAAAAGTTCAGCCCCAATTCACCACCCAAGTTTTTGTTAAATTGAGAATCCTGGACGAATACCCGCCAAGGTGAGAGACGATGGGCAATGGTGAATCAGGGAGATGTGGTTCGAAGGGAGAAATGCATCATCTGGGATGGATTAGTTTCAGCAATGAATTTACCAGTGAAGCAAAGGGCTTTCTGTTCTATTGGACCTACATATACTTGGGGGAAAGAGGGATTATAAACTTTTCACCAACAGACCCCCGTTTCAAAATCCGCTATTGCCGCCAGACACGGCAGATAATTTGTGCAGAGCAATTGGGTAATTGGAGAGTTTTATTTCTATAGCACCTTTCACAATCTCCATAAGACCAAAAGATATATAGGAGCAGAATTAGGCCATTCGGCCCATCGATCATGGTTGATACGTTCCTCATCCCCATTCTCCTGCCTTCTCCCCATAACCCCTGATCCCCTTATTGATCAAGAAATCCCCGTATTAATCACGAACACCAGATTTGTGCTGGAGGTGCTGTTACCCACATGGCTACAGACTGAGAGCTGGAAGGTGGAATTAGACACAATAAAATCCACCCAACCTGTTCACCTTTGAACTGTGGGAGGAAACCGGAGCACCCGGAGTCACCCAAGGCCGGAATTTAACCCGGGTCCCTGGCGCTGTGAGGCAGCAGTGCCATAATAATAATAATAATATAATAATTCCTTATTGTCACAAGTAGGCTTCAATGAAGTTACTGTGAAAAGCCCCTAGTCGCCATATTCCGGCGCCTGTTCGGGGAGGCTGTTACGGGAATTGAACCCGCGCGGCTGGCCTTGTTCTGCATTGCAAGCCAGCTGTTTAGCCCAATGTGCTAAACCAGCCCCAGTGCTAACCACTGTGCCGCCCTGCAAATTCCAAATTGCGGCCATGGGATCTTTTATGGCTGCCTCAAACAGAACCTTGGTTTGATACCTCATCCAAGAAGCACACCAAGAGTCTGGGTTTATGTTTGGTTTCCTCGCTTGTGCTCCAGGATTTGAATTCCAAATAAAATGAATTCACATCTTCGGAACTTGGAGATCAAGCTAAGCTTGAATTGGGCGGCACGGGTAGCACAAGTGGATAGCACTGCGGTTTCACAGCGCCAGGGTCCCAGGTTCGATTCCCCGCTGGGTCACTGTCTGTGCGGAGTCTGCACGTTCTCCCCGTGTCTGCATGGGTTTCCTCCGGGTGCTCCGGTTTCCTCCCACAGTCCAACGACGTGCAGGTTAGGTGGATTGGCCATGCTAAATTGCCCTTAGTGACCAAACAAAGGTTCGGAGGGGTTATTGGGATAGGGTGGAAGTGAGGGCTTAAGTGGGTCGGTGCAGACTTGATGGGCCGAATGGCCTCCTTCTGCACTGTATGTTCTATGCTTTCAACCTCCGACAGCGCAGCGCTGGAATATCAGGACTGAAAGCTCAACTCCCTGGAGTAGGACTTGAACCCTTAACCTGCTAACTCAGAGGCAAGAGCACAACCCACTGGGCCATGGCTAACACTGTGAGGGGGCAAGGGGCAGAATTGACTCTGTCCACTGCACAAGAGAGGATTCCAGAGTGACTCTGTACGTCCCTCCACAGATGGTGCTGAGAACTTCCTGTTTTTATGAGCACAATGCAGTGTTTCTGGCTGAAAATATGATGAATCAATGGCAGAAAATATTGCAAGGAAGAAAATATCCCTCTTGACATCTATCTCTGGAGGGTTTTGGCTAAAGACAACTTGGCTCATGGACTGGGTCACTGCTTGTCATTCCTCACATCCCCCCCCCCCCCCCCCCCCCCCCGCCCGCCGGGATAATTGCCGTGGAACTGTCTGGTCACAGCTGCTCTGCAGACTATTTTTCAGGATTCTGTCCCAATAATTAGCAGAACTATTCAGACGCGACTGTGGAAGGTGATGATTTGACGCCTTGTTTCGCATGTCTGAGCAAACCTTGGATACTAATTGGATGCCCGTTTAAACAAAGCGGCAATTTCAGGTGAATGGAGTCCGTGCCCGGGACTGCCACACTGCCACACACTGAAACCTTGAAGACATGAGGTTGGCCATAACTAAGCAACTCAAAGATTGAAAAGCAAAGACATTTTGTTAAAATGGTATCAACATTTGATTATATCGTACTTCTGTGCATGGTTTTGGTCTCCATATCACACTTGGAGCACTGTGTACAGTTCTGGTCTCCATATCACACTTGGAGCACTGTGTACAGTTCTGATCTCCATATCACACTTGGTGCACTGTGCACAGCTCTGATCTCTATATCACACTTCGTGCACTGTGCACAGTTCTGATCTCCATATCACACTTGGAGCACTGTGCACAGTTCTGATCTCCATATCACACTTGGAGCACTGTGCACAGTTCTGATCTCCATATCACACTTCGTGCACTGTGTACAGTTCTGATCTCCATATCACACTTGGTGCACTGTGCACATTTCTGATCTCCATATCACACTTGGTGCACTGTGCACAGTTCTGATCTCCATATCACACTTGGTGCACTGTGCACAGTTCTGATCTCCATATCACACTTGGTGCACTGTGCACAGCTCTGATCTCCATATCACACTTGGAGCGCTGTGTACAGTTCTGGTCTCCATATCACACTTGGAGCGCTGTGCACAGTTCTGATCTCCATATCACACTTCGTGCACTGTGTACACTGATCTCCATATCACACTTGGAGCACTGTGCACAGTTCTGATCTCCATATCACACTTGGAGCGCTGTGTACAGTTCTGGTCTCCATATCACACTTGGAGCACTGTGCACAGTTCTGATCTCCATATCACACTTCGTGCACTGTGTACAGTTCTGATCTCCATATCACACTTGGAGCACTGTGCACAGTTCTGATCTCCATATCACACTTGGAGCATTGTGCACAGTTCTGATCTCCATATCACACTTGGAGCACTGTGCACAGTTCTGGTCTCCATATCACACTTGGAGCACTGTGCACAGCTCTGATCTCCATATCACACTTGGAGCGCTGTGTACAGTTCTGGTCTCCATATCACACTTGGAGCACTGTGCACAGTTCTGATCTCCATATCACACTTCGTGCACTGTGTACAGTTCTGATCTCCATATCACACTTCGTGCACTGTGTACAGTTCTGATCTCCATATCACACTTGGAGCACTGTGCACAGTTCTGATCTCCATATCACACTTGGAGCATTGTGCACAGTTCTGATCTCCATATCACACTTGGAGCACTGTGCACAGTTCTGGTCTCCATATCACACTTGGAGCACTGTGCACAGCTCTGATCTCCATATCACACTTGGAGCGCTGTGTACAGTTCTGGTCTCCATATCACACTTGGAGCACTGTGCACAGTTCTGATCTCCATATCACACTTCGTGCACTGTGTACAGTTCTGATCTCCATATCACACTTGGAGCACTGTGCACAGTTCTGGTCTCCATATCACACTTCGTGCACTGTGTACAGTTCTGATCTCCATATCACACTTGGTGCGCTGTGTACAGTTCTGATCTCCATATCACACTTGGAGCACTGTGCACAGTTCTGGTCTCCATATCACACTTGGAGCACTGTGCACAGTTCTGATCTCCATATCACACTTCGTGCACTGTGTACAGTTCTGATCTCCATATCACACTTGGAGCACTGTGCACAGTTCTGATCTCCATATCACACTTGGTGCACTGTGCACAGTTCTGATCTCCATATCACACTTGGAGCACTGTGCACAGTTCTGGTCTCCATATCACACTTGGAGCACTGTGCACAGTTCTGATCTCCATATCACACTTCGTGCACTGTGTACAGTTCTGATCTCCATATCACACTTGGAGCACTGTGCACAGTTCTGGTCTCCATATCACACTTGGAGCGCTGTGTACAGTTCTGGTCTCCATATCACACTTGGAGCACTGTGCACAGTTCTGATCTCCATATCACACTTCGTGCACTGTGTACAGTTCTGATCTCCATATCACACTTCGTGCACTGTGTACAGTTCTGATCTCCATATCACACTTGGTGCGCTGTGTACAGTTCTGATCTCCATATCACACTTGGAGCACTGTGCACAGTTCTGATCTCCATATCACACTTGGAGCGCTGTGTACAGTTCTGATCTCCATATCACACTTTGTGCACTGTGCACAGTTCTGATCTCCATATCACACTTGGAGCGCTGTGCACAGTTCTGATCTCCATATCACACTTGGAGCACTGTGTACAGTTCTGATCTCCATATCACACTTTGTGCACTGTGCACAGTTCTGATCTCCATATCACACTTGGAGCGCTGTGCACAGTTCTGATCTCCATATCACACTTGGAGCGCTGTGCACAGTTCTGATCTCCATATCACACTTGGTGCACTGTGCACAGTTCTGCTCCGCATATCACACCTGGAGCACAGTATACCGTTCTGGTCCCTGTATCATACATGGCCAGATTCTAGACTGTTCAACAGTGGAGGGCATCACCTGATGTCCTTCTTACCCGTGAAGTAACTGGATGATGGTCAGCAACCTTGTTTCTAGCCCAGGCAGCCTTGATCAGACAGAAAGCTTTACTGGGGACTGTTAAACAACAACCTGCATTCATACAAGAACAACGTGCAGTGTGGAAACACCTTTAGTGTAAATAACAACTGGCATTTCCCCATATTACCCGAATGTCTCGCAGAATGAATCACAGAATTGTTACGGTGCAGAAGGAGGCCGTTCGCCTCATCGTGACCCAGTGCCATTCATCTACCTTCACCCTGTACTCCTTCACATTGTGTCTGTCAGTGCAGACCCACTGACAGTGCAGCACTCCCTCAGCACTGACCCACTGACAGAGCAGCACTCCCTCAGTACTGACCCTCTGACAGTGCGGCACTCCCTCAGTACTGACCCACTGACAGTGCAGCACTCCCTCAGTACTGACCTTCTGACAGTGCGGCACTCCCTCAGTACTGACCCTCTGACAGTGCGGCACTCCCTCAGTACTGACCCACTGACAGTGCAGCACTCCCTCAGTACTGACCTTCTGACAGTGCAGCACTCCCTCAGTACTGACCTTCTGACAGTGCAGCACTCCCTCAGTACTGACCTTCTGACAGTGCAGCACTCCCTCAGTACTGACCCTCTGACAGTGCGGCACTCCCTCAGTACTGACCCTCTGACAGTGCGGCACTCCCTCAGTACTGACCCTCTGACAGTGCGGCACTCCCTCAGAACTGACCCTCTGACAGTGCGGCACTCCCTCAGTACTGACCCTCTGAAAGTGCGGCACTCCCTCAGTACTGACCCTCTGACAGTGCGACACTCCCTCAGTACTGACCCTCTGACAGTGCAGCACTCCCTCAGTACTGACCCTCTGACAGTGCACCACTCCCTCAGTACTGACCCTCTGACAGTGCGACACTCCCTCAGTACTGACCCTCTGACAGTGCGGCACTCCCTCAGTACTGACCCTCTGACAGTGCAGCACTCCCTCAGTACTGACTCTCTGATAGTGCGGCACTCCCTCAGTACTGACCCTCTGACAGTGCAGCACTCCCTCAGTACTGACCCTCTGACAATGCAGCACCCCCTCAGTACCTACCCTCTGACAGTGCAGCACTCCCTCAGTACTGACCCTCTGACAATGCAGCACTCCCTCAGTACTGACCCTCTGACAGTGCAGCACTCCCTCAGTACTGACCTTCTGACAGTGCAGCACTCCCTCAGTACTGACCTTCTGACAGTGCAGCACTCCCTCAGTACTGACCTTCTGACAGTGCAGCACTCCCTCAGTACTGACCCTCTGACAGTGCAGCACTCCCTCAGTACTGACCCTCTGACAGTGCAGCACTCCCTCAGTATTGACCCACTGACAGTGCGGCACTCCCTCAGTACTGACCCTCTGACAGTGCAGCACTCCCTCCGTACTGACCCTCTGACAGTGCGGCACTCCTTCAGTATTGACCCACTGACAGTGCGGCACTCCCTCAGTACTGACCCTCTGACAGTGCAGCACTCCCTCCGTACTGACCCTCTGACAGTGCAGCACTCCCTCAGTACTGACCGTCTGACAGTGCGGCACTCCCTCCGTACTGACCCTCTGACAGTGCAGCACTCCCTCAGTACTGACCCTCTGACAATGCAGCACGCCCTCAGTACTGACCCTGTGACAGTGCAGCACTCCCTCAGTACTGACCCTCTGACAATGCAGCACTCCCTCAGTACTGACCCTCTGACAGTGCTGCACTCCCTCAGTACTGACCTTCTGACAGTGCAGCACTCGCTCAGTACGGACCCTCTGACAGTGCAGCACTCGCTCAGTACTGACTCTCTGACAGTGCGGCACTCCCTCAGTACTGACCTTCTGACAGTGCGGCACTCCCTCAGTACTGACCCTCTGACAGTGCAGCACTCCCTCAGTACTGACCCTCTGACAGTGCGGTACTCTCTCAGTACTGACTCTCTGACAGTGCAGCGCTCCCTCAATACTGACTCTCTGACTGTGCAGCACTCCCTCAGTACTGACCCCCTGACAGTGCGGCACTCCCTCAGTACTGATCCTCTGACAGTGCAGCACTCCCTCAGTACTGACCTTCTGACAGTGCGGCACTACCTCAGTGCTGACCCTCTGACAATGCAGCACTCCCTCAGTACTGAACCTCTGACATTGCAGCACTCCCTCAGTACTGACCCTCTGACAGTGCGGCACTCCTTCAGTCCTGACCCTCTGACAGTGCAGCACTCCCTCAGTACTGACCCTCTGACAGTGCAGCACTCCCTCAGTACTGACCCCCTGACAGTGCGGCACTCCCTCAGTACTGACCCCCTGACAGTGCGGCACTACCTCAGTGCTGACCCTCTGACAGTGCAGCACTCCCTCAGTACTGACCCTCTGACAGTGAGGCACTCCCTCAGTACTGATCCTCTGACAGTGCGACACTCCCTCAGTACTGACCCCCTGACAGTGCGGCACTCCCTCAGTGCTGACCCTCTGACAGTGCAGCACTCCCTCAGTACTGACCCTCTGACAGTGCGGCAGTCCCTCAGTACTGACCCTCTGACAGTGCGGCACTCCTTCAGTCCTGACCCTCTGACAGTGCAGCACTCCCTCAGTCCTGACCATCTGGCAGTGCGGCACTCCCTCAGTACTGACCCTCTGACAGTGCGGCACTCTCTCAGTACTGACCCTCTGACAGTGCAGCACTCCATCAGTACTGACCCTCTGACAGTGCGGCACTCACTCAGTACTGACCCTCTGACAGTGCGGCACTCCCTCAGTACTGACCCTCTGACAGTGCGGCACTCCCTCAGTACTGACCCTCTGACAGTACAGCACTCCCTCAGTACTGACCCTCTGACAGTGCGGCACTCCCTCAGTACTGACCCTCTGACAGTGCGGCACTCCCTCAGTCCTGACCCTCTGACAGTGCAGCACTCCCTCAGTACTGACCCTCTGACAGTGCGGCACTCCCTCAGTACTGACCCTCTGACAGTACGGCACTCCCTCAGTACTGACCCTCTGACAGTACGGCACTCCCTCAGTACTGACCCTCTGACAGTACGGCACTCCCTCAGTCCTGACCCTCTGACAGTGCGGCACTCCCTCAGTACTGACCCTCTGACAGTGCAGCACTCCCTCAGTACTGACCCTCTGACAGTGCGGCACTCCCTCAGTACTGATCCTCTGACAGTGCGACACTCCCTCAGTACTGACCACCTGACAGTGCGGCACTCCCGCAGTACTGATCCTCTGACAGTGCGGCACTCCCTCAGTACTGACCCTCTGACAGTGCGGCACTCCCTCAGTACTGATCCTCTGACAGTGCGACACTCCCTCAGTACTGACCACCTGACAGTGCGGCACTCCCGCAGTACTGATCCTCTGACAGTGCAGCACTCCCTCAGTACTGACCCTCTGACAGTGCAGCACTCCCTCAGTCCTGACCATCTGACAGTGCGGCGCTCCCTCAGTACTGACCCTCTGACAGTGCAGCACTCCCTCAGTACTGACCCTCTGACAGTGCGGCACTCCCTCAGTACTGATCCTCTGACAGTGCGACACTCCCTCAGTACTGACCACCTGACAGTGCGACACTCCCTCAGTACTGACCCTCTGACAGTGCAGCACTCCCTCAGTACTGACCCTCTGACAGTGCACCACTCCCTCAGTACTGACCCTCTGACAGTGCGGCACTCCCTCAGTACTGACCCTCTGACAGTGCGACACTCCCTCAGTACTGACCCTCTGACAGTGCGGCACTCCCTCAGTACTGACCCTCTGACAGTGCAGCACTCCCTCAGTACTGACTCTCTGATAGTGCGGCACTCCCTCAGTACTGACCCTCTGACAGTGCGGCACTCCCCCCGTACTGACCCTCTGACAGTGCAGCACTCCCTCAGTACTGACCCTCTGACAATGCAGCACCCCCTCAGTACTGACCCTCTGACAGTGCAGCACTCCCTCAGTACTGACCCTCTGACAATGCAGCACTCCCTCAGTACTGACCCTCTGACAGTGCGGCACTCTCTCAGTACTGACCCTCTGACAGTGCGGCACTCCTTCAGTATTGACCCACTGACAGTGCGGCACTCCCTCAGTACTGACCCTCTGACAGTGCAGCACTCCCTCCGTACTGACCCTCTGACAGTGCGGCACTCCTTCAGTATTGACCCACTGACAGTGCGGCACTCCCTCAGTACTGACCCTCTGACAGTGCAGCATTCCCTCCGTACTGACCCTGTGACAGTGCAGCACTCCCTCAGTACTGACCCTCTGACAATGCAGCACTCCCTCAGTACTGACCCTCTGACAGTGCAGCACTCCCTCAGTACTGACCTTCTGACAGTGCAGCACTCGCTCAGTACGGACCCTCTGACAGTGCAGCACTCGCTCAGTACTGACTCTGACAGTGCGGCACTCCCTCAGTACTGACCTTCTGACAGTGCAGCACTCCCTCAGTACTGACCCTCTGACAGTGCGGCACTCTCTCAGTACTGACTCTCTGACAGTGCAGCGCTCCCTCAATACTGACTCTCTGACAGTGCAGCACTCCCTCAGTACTGACCCCCTGACAGTGCGGCACTCCCTCAGTACTGATCCTCTGACAGTGCAGCACTCCCTCAGTACTGACCTTCTGACAGTGCGGCACTACCTCAGTGCTGACCCTCTGACAATGCAGCACTCCCTCAGTACTGAACCTCTGACATTGCAGCACTCCCTCAGTACTGACCCTCTGACAGTGCGGCACTCCTTCATTCCTGACCCTCTGACAGTGCAGCACTCCCTCAGTACTGACCCTCTGACAGTGCAGCACTCCCTCAGTACTGACCCTTTGACAGTGAGGCACTCCCTCAGTACTGACCCTCTGACAGTGCAGCACTCCCTCAGTACTGACCCTCTGACAGTGAGGCACTCCCTCAGTACTGATCCTCTGACAGTGCGACACTCCCTCAGTACTGACCCCCTGACAGTGCGGCACTCCCTCAGTGCTGACCCTCTGACAGTGCAGCACTCCCTCAGTACTGACCCTCTGACAGTGCGGCAGTCCCTCAGTACTGACCCTCTGACAGTGCGGCACTCCTTCAGTCCTGACCCTCTGACAGTGCAGCACTCCCTCAGTCCTGACCATCTGGCAGTGCGGCACTCCCTCAGTACTGACCCTCTGACAGTGCAGCACTCCCTCAGTACTGACCCTCTGACAGTGCGGCACTCTCTCAGTACTGACCCTCTGACAGTGCAGCACTCCCTCAGTACTGACCCTCTGACAGTGCGGCACTCACTCAGTACTGACCCTCTGACAGTGCGGCACTCCCTCAGTACTGACCCTCTGACAGTGCGGCACTCCCTCAGTACTGACCCTCTGACAGTACAGCACTCCCTCAGTACTGACCCTCTGACAGTGCGGCACTCCCTCAGTACTGACCCTCTGACAGTGCGGCACTCCCTCAGTCCTGACCCTCTGACAGTGCAGCACTCCCTCAGTACTGACCCTCTGACAGTGCGGCACTCCCTCAGTACTGACCCTCTGACAGTACGGCACTCCCTCAGTACTGACCCTCTGACAGTACAGCACTCCCTCAGTACTGACCCTCTGACAGTGCGGCACTCCCTCAGTCCTGACCCTCTGACAGTGCGGCACTCCCTCAGTACTGACCCTCTGACAGTGCAGCACTCCCTCAGTACTGACCCTCTGACAGTGCGGCACTCCCTCAGTACTGATCCTCTGACAGTGCGACACTCCCTCAGTACTGACCACCTGACAGTGCGGCACTCCCGCAGTACTGATCCTCTGACAGTGCAGCACTCCCTCAGTACTGACCCTCTGACAGTGCGGCACTCCCTCAGTACTGATCCTCTGACAGTGCGACACTCCCTCAGTACTGACCACCTGACAGTGCGGCACTCCCGCAGTACTGATCCTCTGACAGTGCAGCACTCCCTCAGTACTGACCTTTTGACAGTGCGGCACTACCTCAGTGCTGACCCTCTGACAGTGCAGCACTCCCTCAGTACTGACCCTCTGACAGTGCGGCACTCCCTCAGTACTGACCCTCTGACAGTGCGGCACTCCCTCAGTCCTGACCCTCTGACAGTGCAGCACTCCCTCAGTACTGACCCTCTGACAGTGCGGCACTCCCTCAGTCCTGACCCTCTGACAGTGCGGCGCTCCCTCAGTACTGACCCTCTGACAGTGCGGCACTCCCTCAGTACTGACCCTCTGACAGTGCGGCACTCCCTCAGTACTGATCCTCTGACAGTGCGACACTCCCTCAGTACTGACCACCTGACAGTGCGGCACTCCCTCAGTACTGATCCTCTGACAGTGCAGCACTCCCTCAGTACTGACCTTTTGACAGTGCGGCACTACCTCAGTGCTGACCCTCTGACAGTGCAGCACTCCCTCAGTACTGACCCTCTGACAGTGCGGCACTCCCTCAGTACTGACCCTCTGACAGTGCAGCACTCCCTCAGTACTGACCCTCTGACAGTGCGGCCCTCCCTCAGTACTGACCCTCTGACAGTGCAGCACTCCCTCAGTCCTGACCCTCTGACAGTGCAGCACTCCCTCAGTACTGACCCTCTGACAGTGCGGCACTCCCTCAGTACTGACCCTCTGACAGTGCAGCACTCCCTCAGTACTGACCCTCTGACAGTGCAGCACTCCCTCAGTACTGACCCTCTGACAGTGCGGCGCTCCCTCAGTCCTGACCCTCTGACAGTGCGGCGCTCCCTCAGTACTGACCCTCTGACAGTGCAGCACTCCCTCAGTACTGACCCTCTGACAGTGCAGCACTCCCTCAGTACTGATCCTCTGACAGTGCGACACTCCCTCAGTACTGACCACCTGACAGTGCGGCACTCCCGCAGTACTGATCCTCTGACAGTGCAGCACTCCCTCAGTACTGACCCTCTGACAGTGCGGCACTCCCTCAGTACTGATCCTCTGACAGTGCGACACTCCCTCAGTACTGACCACCTGACAGTGCGGCACTCCCGCAGTACTGATCCTCTGACAGTGCAGCACTCCCTCAGTACTGACCTTTTGACAGTGCGGCACTACCTCAGTGCTGACCCTCTGACAGTGCAGCACTCCCTCAGTACTGACCCTCTGACAGTGCGGCACTCCCTCAGTACTGACCCTCTGACAGTGCGGCACTCCCTCAGTCCTGACCCTCTGACAGTGCAGCACTCCCTCAGTACTGACCCTCTGACAGTGCGGCACTCCCTCAGTCCTGACCCTCTGACAGTGCGGCGCTCCCTCAGTACTGACCCTCTGACAGTGCGGCACTCCCTCAGTACTGACCCTCTGACAGTGCGGCACTCCCTCAGTACTGATCCTCTGACAGTGCGACACTCCCTCAGTACTGACCACCTGACAGTGCGGCACTCCCTCAGTACTGATCCTCTGACAGTGCAGCACTCCCTCAGTACTGACCTTTTGACAGTGCGGCACTACCTCAGTGCTGACCCTCTGACAGTGCAGCACTCCCTCAGTACTGACCCTCTGACAGTGCGGCACTCCCTCAGTACTGACCCTCTGACAGTGCAGCACTCCCTCAGTACTGACCCTCTGACAGTGCGGCCCTCCCTCAGTACTGACCCTCTGACAGTGCAGCACTCCCTCAGTCCTGACCCTCTGACAGTGCAGCACTCCCTCAGTACTGACCCTCTGACAGTGCGGCACTCCCTCAGTACTGACCCTCTGACAGTGCAGCACTCCCTCAGTACTGACCCTCTGACAGTGCAGCACTCCCTCAGTACTGACCCTCTGACAGTGCGGCGCTCCCTCAGTCCTGACCCTCTGACAGTGCGGCGCTCCCTCAGTCCTGACCCTCTGACAGTGCGGCACTCCCTCAGTACTGACCCTCTGACAGTGCGGCACTCCCTCAGTACTGACCCTCTGACAGTGCAGCACTCCCTCAGTACTGACCCTCTGACAGTGCAGCACTCCCTCAGTACTGACCCTCTGACAGTGCGGCGCTCCCTCAGTCCTGACCCTCTGACAGTGCGGCGCTCCCTCAGTCCTGGCCCTTTGACAGTGCGGCACTCCCTCAGTACTGACCCTCTGACAGTGCAGCACTCCCTCAGTACTGACCCTCTGACAGTGCAGCACTCCCTCAGTACTGACCCTCTGACAGTGCGGCACTCCCTCAGTACTGACCCTCTGACAGTGCGACACTCAGTGTTTTTGTTCAGTGTGTGCAGGAGGGTTTCCTGACACAGTTTGTTGACAGGCCAACAAGAGGTGAGGCCACATTGGATTTGGTTTTGGGTAATGAACCAGGCCAGGTGTTGGATTTGGAGGTAGGTGAGCACTTTGGGGACAGTGACCACAATTCGGTGACGTTTACGTTAAGGATGGAAAGGGATAAGTATACACCGCAGGGCAAGAGTTATAGCTGGGGGAAGGGAAATTATGATGCCATTAGACGTGACTTGGGGGGGATAAGGTGGAGAAGTAGGCTGCAAGTTTTGGACACACTCGATAAGTGGAGCTTGTTCAAGGATCAGCTATTGCGTGTCCTTGATAAGTATGTACCGGTCAGGCAGGGAGGAAGGTGCCGAGCGAGGGAACCGTGGTTTACCAAAGAAGTGGAATCTCTTGTTAAGAGGAAGAAGGAGGCCTATGTGAAGATGAAGTGTGAAGTTTCAGTTGGGGCGATGGATAGTTACAAGGTAGCGAGGAAGGATCTAAAGAGAGAGCTAAGACGAGCAAGGAGGGGACATGAGAAGTATTTGGCAGGAAGGATCAAGGAAAACCCAAAAGCTTTCTATAGGTATGTCAGGAATAAGCGAATGACTAGGGACAGAGTAGGACAAGTCAAGGACAGGGATGGGAAGTTGTGTGTAGAGTCTGAAGAGATAGGCGAGATACTAAATGAATATTTTTCGTCAGTATTCACTCAGGAAAAAGATAATGTTGTGGAGGAGAATGCTGAGCTCCAGGTAAATAGATTAGATGGCATTGAGGTAAGTAGGGAAGAGGTGTTGGCAATTCTGGACAGGCTGAAAATAGATAAGTCCCCGGGGCCTGATGGGATTTATCCTAGGATTCTCTGGGAGGCCAGGGAAGAGATTGCTGGACCATTGGCTTTGATTTTTATGTCATCATTGGATACAGGAATAGTGCCAGAGGACTGGAGGATAGCAAATGTGGTCCCTTTGTTCAAAAAGGGGAGCAGAGACAACCCCGGCAACTATAGACCGGTGAGCCTCACGTCTGTAGTGGGTAAAGTCTTGGAGGGCATTATAAGAGACAAGATTTATAATCATCTAGATAGGAATAATATGATCAGGGATAGTCAGCATGGCTTTGTGAAGGGTAGGTCATGCCTCACAAACCTTATCGAGTTCTTTGAGAAGGTGACTGAACAGGTAGACGAGGGTAGAGCAGTTGATGTGGTGTATATGGATTTCAGCAAAGCGTTTGATAAGGTTCCCCACGGTAGGCTATTGCAGAAAATACGGAGGCTGGGGATTGAGGGTGATTTAGAGATGTGGATCAGAAATTGGCTAGCTGAAAGAAGACAGAGGGTGGTGGTTGATGGGAAATGTTCAGAATGGAGTTCTGTCACAAGTGGAGTACCACAAGGATCTGTTCTGGGGCCGTTGCTGTTTGTCATTTTTATCAATGACCTAGAGGAAGGCGCAGAAGGGTGGGTGAGTAAATTTGCAGACGATACTAAAGTCGGTGGTGTTGTCGATAGTGAGGAAGGAAGTAGCAGGTTACAGAGGGATATAGATAAGCTGCAGTGCTGGGCTGAGAGGTGGCAAATGGAGTTTAATGTAGAGAAGTGTGAGGTGATTCACTTTGGAAGTAAAAACAGGAATGTGGAATATGTGGCTAATGGAAAAGTTCTTGAAAGTGTGGATGAGCAGAGGGATCTAGGTGTCCATGTACATAGATCCCTGAAAGTTGCCACCCAGGTTGATAGGGTGGTGAAGAAGGCCTATGGAGTGTTGGCCTTTATTGGTAGAGGGATTGAGTTCCGGAGTCAGGAGGTCATGTTGCAGCTGTACAGAACTCTGGTACGGCCGCATTTGGAGTATTGCGTACAGTTCTGGTCACCGCATTATAGGAAGGACGTGGAGGCTTTGGAGCGGGTGCAGAGGAGATTTACCAGGATGTTGCCTGGTATGGAGGGAAAATCTTATGAGGAAAGGCTGATGGACTTGAGGTTGTTTTCGTTAGAGAGAAGAAGGTTAAGAGGAGACTTAATAGAGGCATACAAAATGATCAGAGGGTTAGATAGGGTGGACAGTGAGAGCCTTCTCCCGCGGATGGAAATGGCTAGCACGAGGGGACATAGCCTTAAACTGAGGGGTAATAGATATAGGACAGAGGTCAGGGGTAGGTTCTTTACGCAAAGAGTAGTGAGGCCGTGGAATGCCCTACCTGCTACAGTAGTGAACTCGCCAACATTAAGGGCATTTAAAAGTTTATTGGATAAACATATGGATGATAATGGTATAGTGTAGGTTAGATGGCTTTTGTTTCGGTGCAACATCGTGGGCCGAAGGGCCTGTACTGCGCTGTATTGTTCTATGTTCTATGTTCTATATGACAGTGCAGCACTCCCTCAGCTCTGCACTGGAGCGTCAGCCTTGATTCTTGCACTGAATTTCCAGAGTGGTATTTGAGCTCAGAACCAAACGTGGTACTTCCTGAGCTACACCTGACACACAAAGGGTTCCCAGCGAGGCGCCACTTGCCTGGATGAGGCTGTCATTCCTGTCCTCCTACCTAGAGGGCGTAGTTGCTGAAGGCCCATCTACCTGCCTGATGAATGGATGGTGATGAAATGTGTCCGCCGGTAGCAGATGGGTTTGATTGGTCGGCAACCTTGGGACTCGGCGACCAAGACTAATTTGTGTGTAGCCACCTGTCCCGTCCCTCTCCCCCTCTCCCTTAGACAGATGCTGCACCATAAGGCAGGGGAGAGACAAGGTCACCTCGGCTGGCGACGAAGTTTCCAAATCGGAACTCTTGCCTCACCACGTCTTCTGCCGCCTCCTCGGTTTGATCGATCACCTTGCCAGCCATTGGCAGGGAACCCTCACCTCTGCTCTCTGAGCTGCAAGGTCGTGGGTTCAAGTCCCACCCCGGAGACCTGAGCGGATCATGTTAGCTGGCACTGCCAACTGCGTTTCTGAGGGAGTGCTGTGCCGTCTTTCGGACGAGAAATTGAATTGAGGCCTTGTCTGTCGTCACAGGTGGAGGTTAAAGATCCTGAGGAGCGTGGCAGCACGGTGGAGCAGTGGGTTAGCCCTGCTGCCTCACGGCGCCGAGATCCCAGGTTCGATCCCAGCTCTGGGTCACTGTCCGTGCGGAGTTTACACACTCTCCCCGTGTCTGCGCGGGTTTCGCCCCCACAACCCAAAGAGGTGCAGGGTAGGTGGATTGGCCCCGCTAAATTGCCCCTTAATTGGAAAAATTGAATTGGGTACTCTAAATTAATTAAAACAAAGATCCTCAGGAGCTATGTTGAAGAATAATCGGGGCGATACCCTCCCCATGCCAATGTCAATTCCCCCAACCAGCATCACCAGAAATCAGATTTATCTCGTCGTTCTCACTTTCCTAATGGTTGGGCCTAACTTTGCGCAAATTGACCACTTCAGGAGGATGTCCCAGGACAGGGAGGAACCAATTGTGTGAGGGGGGGGGGGAGAGCGTTGGGGGGTTGGGGAAGGTGTGGGGGGGGGGGGCGGGGATTCCATCATTTATTGAATGTTTTGGCTGGTTTGAAAGAACTGACCCTGGCCGGTGATTACGGTAATACCGGATCCACTCAACTTGCATCTCCCCGTGGGAGAATGATACCCACTTATTAGAAAAACATAGAACGTAGAAAAAATACAGCACAGAACAGGCCCTTCAGCCCACAATGTTGTGCCGAACCTTTGTCCTAGATTAATCATAGATTATCATTGAATTTACAGTGTAGAAGGAGGCCATTCGGCCCATTGAGCCTGCACCAGCTCTTGGAAAGAGCACCCTACCCAAACTCAACACCTCCACCCAACGCTAAGGGCAATTTTGAACACTAAGGGCAATTTATCACGGCCAATCCACCTAACCTGTCATCTTTGGACTGTGCGAGGAAACCGGAGCACCCGGAGCAAACCCACACAGACACGGGGAGGATGTGCAGACTCCGCACAGACAGTGACCTATGCCGGAATCGAACCTGGGACCCTGGCGCTGTGAAGCAATTGTGCTATCCACAATGCTACTGTGCTGCCCTTAAGAACAAATAAATCTACACTATATCATTTTACCGTAATCCATGTACCTATCCAATAGCTGCTTGAAGGTCCCTAATGTTTCCGACTCAACTACTTCCACAGGCAGTGCATTCAATGCCCCCACTACTCTCTGGGTAAAGAACCTACCTCTGATATCCCTCCTATATCTTCCACCATTCACCTTAAATTTATGTCCCCTTGTAATGGTTTGTTCCACCCGGGGAAAAAGTCTCTGACTGTCTACTCTATCTATTCCCCTGATCATCTTATAAACCTCTATCAAGTCATCCCTCATCCTTCTCCGTTCTAATGAGAAAAGGCCTAGCACCCTCAACCTTTCCTCGTAAGACCTACTCTCCATTCCAGGCAACATCCTGGTAAATCTCCTTTGCACCTTTTCCAAAGCTTCCACATCCTTCCTAAAATGAGGCGACCAGAACTGTACACAGTACTCCAAATGTGGCCTTACCAAAGTTTTGTACAGCTGCATCATCACCTCACGGCTCTTAAATTCAATCCCTCTGTTAATGAACGCTAGCACACCATAGGCCTTCTTCACAGCTCTATCCACTTGAGTGGGAACTTTCAAAGATGTATGAACATAGACCCCAAGATCTCTCTGCTCCTCCACATTGCCAAGAACTCTACCGTTAACCCTGTATTCCGCATTCTTATTTGTCCTCCCAAAATGGACAACCTCACACTTTTCAGGGTTAAACTCCATCTGCCACTTCTCAGCCCAGCTCTGCATCCTATCTATGTCTCTTTGCAGCCGACAACAGCCCTCCTCACTATCTACAACTCCACCAATCTTTGTATCGTCTGCAAATTTACTGACCCACCCTTCAACTCCCTCATCCAAGTCATTAATGAAAATCACAAACAGCAGAGGACCCAGAACTGATCCCTGCGGTACGCCACTGGTAACTGGGATCCAGGCTGAATATTTGCCATCCACCACCACTCTCTGACTTCTATCGGTTAGCCAGTTCGTTATCCAACTGGCCAAACTTCCCACTATCCCATGCCTCCTTACTTTCTGCAGAAGCCTACCATGGGGAACCTTATCAAATGCCTTACTAAAATCCATGTACACTACATCCACTGCTTTACCTTCATCCACATGCTTGGTCACCTCCTCAAAGAATTCAATAAGACTTGTAAGTCAAGACCTACCCCTCTCAAATCCGTGCTGACTATCCCTAATCAAGCAATGTCTTTCCAGATGCTCAGAAATCCTATCCTTCAGTACCCTTTCCATGATTTTGCCTACCACTGAAGTAAGACTAACTGGCCTGTAATTCCCAGGGTTATCCCTAGTCCCTTTTTTGAACAGGGGCACGACATTCGCCACTCTCCAATCCCCTGGTACCACCCCTGTTGACAGTGAGGACGAAAAGATCATTGCCAATGGCTCTGCAATTTCATCTCTTGCTTCCCATAGAATCCTTGGATATATCCCGTCAGGCCCGGGGGGCTTGTCTATCCTCAAGTTTTTCAAAATGCCCAACACATCTTCCTTCCTAACAAGTATTTCCTCGAGCATACCAATCTGTTTCACACTGTCCTCTCCAACAATATCGCCCCTCTCATTTGTAAATACAGAAGAAAAGTACTCGTTCAAGACCTCTCCTATCTCTTCAGACTCGATACACAATCTCCCGCTACTGTCCTTGATCGGACCTACCCTCGCTCTAGTCATTCTCATATTTCTCACATATGTGTAAAAGGCCTTGGGGGTTTCCTTGATCCTACCCGCCAAACATTGTTCATGCTCTCTCTTAGCTCTCCTAATCCCTTTCTTCAGTTCCCTCCTGGCTATCTTGTATCCCTCCAACGCCCTGTCTGAACCTTGTTTCCTCAGCCTTACATAAGTCTCCTTTTTCCTCTTAATAAGACATTCAACCTCTCTTGTCAACCATGGTTCCCTCACTCGACCATCTCTTCCCTGCCTGACAGGGACATACACATCAAGGACACGTAGTACCTGTTCCTTGAACAAGTTCCACATTTCACTTGTGTCCTTCCCTGACAGCCTATGTTCCCAACTTATGCACTTCAATTCTTGTCTGACATCGTATTTACCCTTCCCCCAATTGTAAACCTTGCCCTGTTGCACGCACCTATCCCTCTCCATTACTAAAGTGAAAGTCACAGAATTGTGGTCACTATCTCCAAAATGCTCCCCCACTAACAAATCTATCACTTGCCCTGGTTCATTACCAAGTACTAAATCCAATATTGCCCCTCCTCTGGTCGGACAATCTACATACTGTGTTAGAAAAGCTTCCTGGACACACTGCACAAACACCACCCCATCCAAACTATTTGATCTAAAGAGTTTCCACTCAATGTTTGGGAAGTTAAAGTCACCCATGACTACTACCCTGTGACTTCTGCACCTTTCCAAAATCTGCTTCCCAATCTGTTCCTCCACATCTCTGCTACTATTGGGGGGCCTATAGAAAACTCCTAACAAGGTGACTGCTCCTTTCCTATTTCTGACTTCAACCCATACTACCTCAGTAGGCTGATACTCCTCGAACTGCCTTTCTGCAGCTGTTATACTATCTCTAATTAACAATTCCACCCCCCCCACCTCTTTTACCACCCTCCCTAATCTTATTGAAACATCTATAACCAAGGACCTCCAACAACCATTTCTGCCCCTCTTCTATCCAAGTTTCCGTGATGGCCACCACATCGTGGTCCCAAGTACCGATCCATGCCTTAAGTTCACCCACCTTATTCCTGATGCTTCTTGCGTTGAAGTATACACACTTCAACCCATCTCCGTGCCTGCAAGTACTCTCCTTTGTCAGTGTTCCCTTCCCCACTGCCTCATTACACGCTTTGGCGTCCTGAATATCGGCTACCTTAGTTGCTGGACTACAAATCCGGTTCCCATTCCCCTGCCAAATTAGTTTAAACCCTCCCGAAGAGTACTAGAAAACCTCCCTCCCAGGATATTGGTGCCCCTCTGGTTCAGATGCAACCCGTCCTGCTTGTACAGGTCCCACCTTCCCCAGAATGCGCTCCAATTATCCAAATACCTGAAGCCCTCCCTCCTACACCATTCCTGCAGCCACGTGTTCAGCTGCACTCTCTCCCTATTCCTGGCCTCGCTATCACGTGGCACCGGCAACAAACCAGAGATGACAACTCTGTCTGTCCTGGCTTTTAACTTCCAGCCTAACTCCCTAAACTCATTTATTACCTCCACACCCCTTTTCCTACCTATGTCGTTGGTACCAATGTGCACCACGACTTCTGGCTGCTCCCCCTCCCCCTTAAGGATCCTGAAGACACGATCCGAGACATCCCTGGCCCTGGCACCTGGGAGGCAACATACCTTCCGGGAGTCTTACTCGCGACCACAGAATCTCCTATCTATTCTCCTAACCATTGAATCTCCTACAACTATTGCTTTTCTATTCTCCCCCCTTCCCTTCTGAGCCCCAGAGCCAGACTCAGTGCCTGAGACCTGGCCGCTAGGGCCTTTCCCAGGTAGGCCATCCCCCCCCCAACAGCATCCAAAACGGTATACTTGTTTTGAAGGGGAATGGCCACGAGGGATCCCTGCACTGTCTGCCTAGTTTTTATTTTCCCCCTGACTGTAACCCAGCTATTCTTGTCCTGTACCTTGGGTGTGCTTACCTCCCTGTAACTCTTCTCTATCACCCCCTCTGCCTCCCGGATGATCCGAAGTTCATCCAGCTTCAGCTCCAGTTCCCTAACACAGTCTTTGAGGAGCTGGAGTTGGGTGCACTTCCCGCAGGTATAGTCAGCGGGGGCACCGGTGGTATCCCTCACCACCCACATCCTACAGGAGGAGCATGCAACTGGCCTAGCCTCCATCCCCTCTTACCTTACAGAATATAGCTGCCCTGTGGACCAACTGGATCTCCGTCCTTCGGCTCTGCTCCCAGTCAGCTGCACTCTCTGTAAACTCTTGGCTCTCTTCTCACTCTTTATGGAAATGTAGGAAACAAAATGAAAGGAGCACCTTACTCCCTCCTCACCTAACTCCCTCAGTCACCAAACTCTCACTATAGCACTCAAATGCACCAAATTCAGCTCTCCCTCAGTCACCAAACTCTCACTATAGCACTCAAATGCACCAAATTCAGCACTCCCTCAGTCACCAAACTCTCACTATAGCACTCAAATGCACCAAATTCAGCACTCAGTGCAAACACAGTCTGCACTGTAGGGGATCACTTTTATACTGTGAATCTAGCCTCTGAAAACTGGCCTAATCCAATTAACTAATTAACAAGTTCCAGCTGCAAGTGCCTACAAGTAGAAGCTTTGTTTAAAGCTGATTGAAAATTCACCTTCTTCTAAACCAAACAGCAACATTTAAGTTAATTAACTCAATAAAAGAAAAACTAGACTTTAGATAAAAATGAAGCCTTATACTCCCTCAGTCACCAAACTCTGACTACAGCACTCCAATGCACCAAATTCAGCACTCAGTGCAAAACCCTGGGGTCCCACTAGGGGCTCCTAATCCAAGCATTAAGGTAGTTCCACTCATTATGCCAGCTCGATACCCGCCACAGTCCAGCCCGGACAGTAAGCTGCCACTGGAATAATGCTGAGTAAATGAGGTCTCCCCGTGAGCTCACAGTTGCTATGGGAACCTTGCTTATGACTCTATTCTCTAAGGTGATTGAAGACGAGTGCTGAATCCTTACTGCAAAGCTTACCCATAATAATGGAGTTGCCATGGCAACCCAGAATAGCCAAAGTGAGAGAGGACACTGACTGAGAGTATAAGAACCTCTCTTTGTGAAGGAGGGATAGAATGACGTATTTGTGATGCTGAGGTGATCCTGTCTGACGGTTGTTGGGGTAATGGCAGCAATGAGAAACAAGACTGAGGAGCTGAGAACTGCAGCTGGAGTTACTGGTTTCTTCTCTGAATTCTCTGTCCGTTGGGATTCACTTTTCCCGCTGGCAGCGCGCCGTGGGTTTCCGGGCGGAGTGGGGTGGCTGCAATGGGAAATCCCGGGCGCGATCGAACCCTCGCGCGATTTCTGACGCGCAGGACGCCTCGTTCAATCTGACGAGATCGCGCAAGACGTCGCGATCTGCCTTCCTTACTTTAATAATAATCTTCATTAGTGTCACACGTTGGCTTACATTAACACTACAATGAAGTTATTGTGAAAATCCCCTAGTCGCCACACTCCGGCGCCTGTTCGGGTGCACAGAGGGAGAATTCAGAATGTCCAATTCACCTAACAAGCACGTCTTTCGGGGCTTGTGGGAGGAAACCGGAGCACCCGGAGGAAACCCACGCAGACACGGGGAGAACGTGCAGACTCCACACAGATAGTGACCCAAGCCGGGAATCGAACCCGGGTCCCTGCCACTGTGAAGCAACAGTGCTAACCACTGTGCTACCCTGGCGCCCTACTGGACCGACCGACACGTGACTCCAGATCCATGGCAATGTGGTTGACTCTTAAATGCCCTCAGAGATGGGCAATAAATGCTGGCACAGTCAGCGACGTCCACATCCCAGGAGGGAATAATTTTAAAAGGTTATTTAAAATCTATGTCCCCTGATTTTTGGTTCCTCTGCAGAGGTAAGTTCTCCCCAACAGGCACAAAGCTCGAAGACATCATTAGCAACCATGGACTTCCATTGGATTGGCCCATGATGATGCTGGGCAAAGTATCGCGGTGGTTTACCAATGCCCTCTGCAGTGTAACTGACCAGGAAACTCCCGCTCTTACCGCCGGACATGGATTGGAAGGATCTACAGGCTGGTAATCAACCTGATTGGATACATTATGAACACCCCTTCCAAGGCCATCAGGTCCTGGGACTTGAACCCAGAACGTTTGGTCATGAGGTACGGACAATACCCACCGCATCACAAGACCTCAGCCAAAGTAAATAGGTCATCCCTGCTCTATGCAAGTTCCTCCTAATTTTTAATATGAAGTCTCCCTCCCCTGGTGTAACCCCCAGCCTATTCAATCTGACCTCATTACTGAAATCCTCCAGTCCAGACAACAATCCTGTCAGTCTCCTCTACACTGAACAATGTGCCTCACCTGGAGTATTGTGCAGTTTCCGTCTCCCTATCCGAGGAAGGATATCCTTGCCACGGAGGGAGTACAATCGGGGTTCACCAGGCTGATTCCTGGGATGACGGGATTCTCCTGTGAGGAGAGATTGAGAAGACTGAATTCTCTAGAGTTTTGAACAAGGAGAGGCGATCTCATTGAAAGGTACAAAAGTCTCGCAGGACGTGACGAGGTAGATGTAGGTCGGATGTTTCCACTGGCTGTTGAGCCTAGAACCAGGGGCACAGGGCAGGGAAGACTGAAGTGAGGGGGGAATCTCTACCTCAGGAGATGGTGAATCTTTGGCATTCTCCTCCCAGAGACTCAGTTGTTGAGTATATTCAAGACAGAGATCGATGATAATACCGAGGGATTCGGGGATAGTACGGGATAGTGGCTTTGGGGTAGATGATCACGCATGATCTAATTGAATAGCAGAGCAAGCCTGAGGGGCCGAATGGCCTACTCCTCTTCCTATGCCTCAGTGGCAGATTTTGACGGACAACATTGAGTATAAAATTGGCAAGTCATGTTGCAGCTGTATAGAACCTTAGTTAGGCCACACTTGGAGTATGGTGTTCAATTCTGGTCGCCACACTACCAGAAGGATGTGGAGGCTTTAGAGAGGGTGCAGACGAGATTTACCAGAATGTTGCCTGGTATGGAGGGCATTAGCTGTGAGGAGAGTTTGAATAAACTTGGTTTGTTCTCACTGGAACGAAGGAGGTTGTGGGGAGACCTGATAGAGGTCTACAAAATTATGAGTGGCATAGACAGAGTGGATAGTCAGAGACTTTTTCCCAGGGTAGAGGGGAGAATTACTAGGGGGCATAGGTTTAAGGTGCAAGGGGCAAGGTTTAGAGTAGATGTACGAGGCAAGTTTTTTTACACAGAGGGTAGTGGGTACCTGGAACTCGCTGCCGGAGGAGGTGGTGGAAGCAGGGACGATAGTGACATTTAAGGGGCATCTTGACAAATACATGAATAGGATGGGAATAGAGGGATACGGATCCCGGAAGTGTAGAAGATTTTAGTTTAGACGGGCAGCATGGTCGGCGCGGGCTTGGAGGGCCGAAGGGCCTGCTCCTGTGCTGCACTTTTCTTTGTTCTTTGTTCTTTGAACACTTGTGAGAAGCACCTCGGTGTTTTACTATATGGCAAAGGTGCTATAACCCCATGGTCATCCATGCTGCCAAGGTTCCCTGTATAGGTTCATTTGGATGAATGTGTTAGCAGATGGCACTGAATCTCTGGGGACAGTGCCCCTTGTGGGCGATGGTGACATTGTGGTCATACCATTGGACTAGGGCCCTTGCTCATGCTGTGGGTTCAAAGTCCACTAGGGCATCCAGTGGACTATGAATTCAATCAATAAATAATGAGCTATCCTCGATGGTTCTAAAAACTCATCTGGCCCACTAGTGTCCTTTAGGGAAGGAAATCTGCTGTCCTTACCCGGTCTGGCCTACATGTGACTCCAGACCTCAGCAATGGGATTGACTCAGTTACCCCCTGCCCTGACCAACATCCCCACAAGCCATCGGCATTATCCTAGTGGACTGTAGGGTTCAACAAGGTTATAATAAAGGACAAGCTTTTATTTATTGAGTGCACCTCACAGCCTGTTGTAATGTTGGGAGAACCATTTGCCCTGGAGCTTTCAATTAGCCGCACACTTTGGAGTTTACCCGCAAGCTTACAGACAAGGAGTTCAGGCATTTTTGTGCCATTTACAGTTGGACATGTTCAATGTTGGCAAGCAGCCATGGACTCAGAGTGGGCGCACACTCATTACATACACACTCCAAGTAGGTCGCGGACCCAAAATAGCAGCTCTGAGGAACTGCGTGTTTCTTTTTTTAAAAGTGGGCCACGCCATTGTTGTTGCAGGAGAAGGTGCAGGAATAACGTTACTTTCATCCCGTTTCTCCCAGTACCTCCTCCCTTACTGGGGGCTTCAGCGTTACTTCCATTCAGAGGTCAGGTTGCGCAACTCTTGGGTTGTATTCCCGTTGGGTGGTGGGGTCCAGAACAAGGGGGCCGCAATCTTAAAGATTGGAACCGGGGCCATTCAGGAGCACCTTTTCCATGACGGGATCATGGAAATCAGGCAAATGCCAGGCTGACAGCTGGCTCAGTTGGCAACATGATTGTTTGCTTATTGCAGTGTTTCAGGTTTAACTCCCAATACAGGGCTCGTGTGCAAGAATCCCGCCTGATGCTCCTGTGTAATACCGAGGGAGCTTTGCACTGCTGGAGGTGCGTTTTTGGATGTGATGTTTAAGGGCCTACCTGCTCGGGTGGATTAACACAAACCGACGGTGCTACTTCACAGGAGAGAAGGTGGGCCATCACAGGCGGAGTGGTCAATATGTATCCACCAGGAAAACAGAGAATTTAGTCGTTACCACATTGCTGTTTACATACAGATCAAATAGGAGAAGTAGGCCATTCGGCCCCTCGAGCCAGCTCCGTCATTCAATACGATCATGGGTGATATGTTTGTGTTTCCAGTTCCACATTCCCGTCTACCTCCCCCGCGTCCCGACTGTCTCTCATCCCCTTGCCGAACATGAATCTATCTACCTCTGCCTTCAAAAATGTTCAGTGAACCCCCCTCCCTCTCCGACCTGCACCCAAGTCGGGGTTTAAATCCGATGGGGTTCCCCCTTGTTAAGGGGAACCCCTGCCCTGTTTTACCAGGGAGGTTCATACCAGAGCCATAGAGTCATAGATGTTTACGGCAGCACGGTGGCGCAGTGGTTAGCACTGCAGCCTCACGGCGCCGAGGGCCCAGGTTCGATCCTGGCTCTGGGTCACTGTCCGTGTGGAGTTTGCACATTCTCCCTGTGTTTGCATGGGTTTCGCCCCCACAACCCAAAGGTGTGCAGAGTAGGTGGATTGGCCTCGATAAATTGCCCCTTGATTGGAAAAAATGAATTGGGTACTCTAAATTTAAAAAAAATATAGATGTTTACAGCATGAAATATAGATGTTTACAGCATTAAATCAGGCCCTTTGGCCCAGCTTGTCCGTGCCGCCCAGTTTCTATCACTAAGCTAGTCTCACTTGTCCTCATTTGGCCCATAACCCTCTATACCCACCCTGCCCGTGTAACTGTCTAACTGCTTTATAAAGGACAAAATTGTACCCGCCTCTACCACTGCCTCTGGCAGCTCGTTCCCGATGCTCACCACCCTGTGTGTGAAGAAATTTCCTCTCTGGTCTCTTTTATATCTCTCTCCTCTCACCTTAAACCTCTGCCCTCTTGTTCTAGACTCCTCTACTCTACTCCCCTACTCTTCTACCACACTCCGTGGTGGTCATGGGGACCATGGTCATGGTGCATAACCATCCGAGGGGGCCGTAACATGTTGCAGGGCTGGAGGACGTTACAGAGACCGGGTGAGGGAGTGAGGCCATTGAGGGGTCTGGAAAGAAGGATCAGAACGTTAAACGTGAGGCATTGCTGGTCGAGGAGCTGAGTTAAGGTAGTGAACACAGAGGCAGCTGTGATGGGTGAATGGGACTTGGGTGGCACAAAAGAATGACAAGGTGACCACGTTGCCCTTATCAAACAGCCATTCCGTCAGGGCGAAGGACAGACAGAAAAGGAGTGTCACACAGCTGTCGGCTCCAGTGACAGTGGCAGTCTGCCAGGATGCTACCATCCCTGACATTCACCAGCGAGAGTGGCAGTCAGCCAGTATCCCACAATTCCTCTGCACATCCCAGTGCAGCTGGTCGCAACAGGAGGCGATGCAGCTGAAGGTAGCAATGGGCAATCAGCCTAGTCATGTACTTTGCTGCTGTCGGCTCCAGCTGCTCCCAGGAGCCAGTCAGCTTGCTGCAAAACTATTTTTACATCGGCAAATGTAGGGCGCAAGAAAATCTGTTTGGCAACATTCGCATATTCCAACAGAGCTACAGCCCGAGCATAGCGACACTAGACTTGTCCTACTTCTATTATTACATCCAGTCTGTAGCAGAGAAACAGGCCATTCGCTGTGTGGAGTTTGCACATACTCCCCGTGTCTGCATGGGTTTCACCCCCACAACCCAAAGATTTCACAATATACATTAATAATCTGGAAGAAGGAACTGAAGGCGCTGTTGCTAAGTTTGCAGGGGGTACAAAGATCTGTAGAGGGACAGGTGGTATTGAGGAAGCAGGCGGGTTGCAGAAGGACTTGGACAGGCTAGGAGAGTAGGCAAAGAAGTGACAGATGGAATACAATGTGGAAAAGTGTGAGGTTATGCACTTTGGAAGGAGGAATTTAGGCATAGACTATTTTCCAAATGGGGAGATGCTTCGGAAATCAGAAGCACAAAGGGACTTGGGAGTCCTTGTTCATGATTCTCTGAAGGTTAACGTGCAGGTTCAATCAGCAGTTAGGAAAACAAATGCAATGTTAGCATTCATGTCGAGAGGGCGAGAATACAAGACCAGGGATGTACTTCTGAGGCTGTATAAGGCTCTGGTCAGACCTTATTTGGAGTATTGTGAGCAGTTTTGGGCCCCGTATCTAAGGAAGGATGTGCTGGCCTTAGAAAGGGTCCAGAGGAAGTTCACAAGAATGATCCCTGGAATGAAGAACTTGTCGTACGAGAACCGGTTGAGGACTCTGGGTCTGTACTCGGAGTTTAGAATGATGAGGGAGGATTTCATTGAAACTTACAGGATACTGCGAGGCCTGGATAGAGGGGATGTGGAGAGGATGTTTCCACTTGTAGGACAAACTAGAACTGGAGGACACAATCTCAGACTAAAGGGATGATCCTTTAAAACAGAGATGAGGAAGAATTTCTTCAGCCAGAGGGTGGTGAATCTGTGGAACTCTTTGCCGCAGAAGGCTGTGGAGGCCAAATCATTGAGTGTCTTTAAGACAGAGATAGATAGGTTCTTAATAAATAAGGGGATCAGGAGTTATGGGAAGAAGGCAGGAGAGTGGGGATGAGAAAAATATCCGCCATGATTGAATGGCGGAGCAGACTCGATGGGTCGAGTGGCCTAATTCTTCTCCTATGTCTTATGGTCTTATGTTCAGGCTAGGTGGATTGGCCACGCTAATTGCCCCTTAATTGGAAAAAAATAATTGGGTACTATAATTTATTAATTAAAATACTTTTCAGAACCACAGAATGTCCCCAAAGCACTTTGCAGCCAATCAAATACCTTTGGAAGTGTGGTCACTGTTGTAGTTTCGGAAATGCAGCACCCAGTTTACGCACAGCAAGCTCCCAAGGACACCAACATGACAATAATCAGATAATCGCTTTCTTTATCTGTTGGTGGATGGATTACATTGGTCGGAACACCTCCGCTTCTTCGAAGTAGCAGCCTTGGGATGCTTTACACCTACCTCTCTACAATTGCCTCGGAGTCCCCAGAAATGAATAACTGGCCTCCTGCACCACCACCCACATAGGGAGAAAAATCATAGCATTAAAAAAAGAAACATTTCCTTTGAATACTTCAGTTAATTTATCATAGTGTTGGGGAAAAGGCTGTTGGACCGGGTGGAACGGTTGGTGAAGTGGAATCTCCTTGAATCCATCCAACCACTGTCGGCAACAGCGAACACAAAAGTAGGGCGGCCATTTTGGAGATGGCTAAAACAAGATGGGGTTAGATACAGATTAAAGCTCCCGCTACACTGTCCCCATCAAACACTCCCAGGACAGGTACAGCAAGGGGTTAGATACAGAGTAAAGCTCCCTC
Source organism: Scyliorhinus torazame (assembly GCF_047496885.1). Lineage (NCBI taxonomy): Eukaryota > Metazoa > Chordata > Chondrichthyes > Carcharhiniformes > Scyliorhinidae > Scyliorhinus > Scyliorhinus torazame. The sequence goes on along the minus strand of NC_092736.1, from coordinate 6,973,948 downwards.
TACACTGTCCCCATCAAACACTCCCAGGGCAGGTACAGCACGGGGTGAGATACAGAGTAAAGCTCCCTCTACACGGTCCCCATCAAACACTCCCAGGACAGGTACAGCACGGAGTTAGATACAGATTAAAGCTCCCGCTACACTGTCCCCATCAAACACTCCCAGGACAGGTACAGCACGGGGTTAGATACAGAGTAAAGCTCCCTCTACACTGTCCCCATCAAACACTCCCAGGACAGGTACAGCACGGGGTTAGATACAGAGTAAAGCTCCCTCTACACTGTCCCCATCAAACACTCCCAGGACAGGTACAGCACGGGGTTAGATACAGAGTAAAGCTCCCTCTACACTGTCCCCATCAAACACTCCCAGGACAGGTGCAGCACGGGGTTAGATACAGAGTAAAGCTCCCTCTACACTGTCCCCATCAAACACTCCCAGGACAGGTACAGCACGGGGTTAAATACAGAGTAAAGCTCCCTCTACACTGTCCCCATCAAACACTCCCAGGACAGGTACAGCACGGGGTTAGATACAGAGTAAAGCTCCCTCTACACTGTCCCCATCAAACACTCCCAGGACAGGTACAGCACGGGGTTAAATACAGAGTAAAGCTCCCTCTACACTGTCCCCATCAAACACTCCCAGGACAGGTACAGCACGGGGTTAGATACAGAGTAAAGCTCCCTCTACACTGTCCCCATCAAACACTCCCAGGACAGGTGCAGCACGGGGTTAGATACAGAGTAAAGCTCCCTCTACACTGTCCCCATCAAACACTCCCAGGACAGGTACAGCACGGGGTTAAATACAGAGTAAAGCTCCCTCTACACTGTCCCCATCAAACACTCCCAGGACAGGTACAGCACGGGGTTAGATACAGAGTAAAGCTCCCTCTACACTGTCCCCATCAAACACTCCCAGGACAGGTACAGCACGGGGTTAAATACAGAGTAAAGCTCCCTCTACACTGTCCCCATCAAACACTCCCAGGACAGGTCTAGTGAATTGATCTTGAGGCCTGTGACTGGAGGCACAGCTGACAGTGGTAAGTGACATTTGGTATGTCCTCCAGCTGGAGAGAGGAAAGAACCAACCCCGGTTGATTCTGAACACAGGCTAGTTACCGCCCCCCCGCAGCCCCCCCGGCCCCCCACCGCCGCATCCCCCCCCCCACCCCAGCCCTCTACCCCCCACTCCTGAGATGTGTAAGCGTGTGTACACACCGGTATGTGTGCGTATACATGTTTCAAGCAATCCTGCGAAACACCTTTGAATGGTTTATTATACATTAACGGCGCGATATTAATGCTGGTTGATGTCTGTCACTGGACCTGCTGATGTTTCTTGGGAAAAAGTCTGTCAATAAAAGACATAATAACCAACAGTGGCAGAGGCAAGCGGAGAGGAGGGGGTGGAGGGGGGGGCGGGTATATAACCCCCTCCCCAGTACACGGTTTCAACACACACAGCTGTCAATTCTAAACTATATCTTGGTGCCCAGTGAGACGCCACTCTCTGCCGAGTCAGTCTGTATTCTTTGCAAATGGATCCCTGGAGCTTCCTTCTGTAAACTTTGAGACTGGAATGAGTGTAATAAATAATGTAGCAGCCATGGAGATTGAGTATTGATATAAAAAGGATGGTCTCATGTTAGCTGAGGTTAGTGGGTAATGGAGCAATCTATATAGTCTTCCATTACTGGGAGCACTAACAGAGATATCAGGAGCTGGAAGATCCAGGATCCTCAGGCAGAGGACAGTCTGTCTCTTTCGGGATTGAAATGCACAATCTGCTTGAAAAGTGCATTTAAGAACATTAAGAAATAGGAGTAGAGCATAGGACCCCTCCGTACAGCTCCTTCATTTAATCAGATCCAGGCTGAGCTTTAATAAAATCAAATTACTGCGGAGGCTGGAATCTGAAACCAAAGAGAAAATGCTGGAAAATCTCTGCAAGTCTGGCAGCATCTGTAGGGGGAGAAAAGAGCGAACGTTTCGAGTCCAATGACTCTTTGTCAAAGCTAGGCTGAGCTTTAACCTTCACTCCACATTGCAGCCCCATCCATCGATGCCTGTGAGCGGAAATCCATCAATCTCAGTCTTGAATAGACTGATTGAGCATTGATAATCCACTACACTGCCCCCATCAAACACTCCCAGGACAGGTACAGCACGGGGTTAGATACAGAGTAAAGCTCCCTCGACACTGTCCCCATCAAACACTCCCAGGACAGGTACAGCCCAGGGTTAGATACAGAGTAAAGCTCCCTCTACACTGTCCCCATCAAACACTCCCAGGACAGGTACAGCACGGGGTTAGATACAGAGTAAACCTCCCTCTACACTGTCCCCATCAAACACTCCCAGGACAGGTACAGCACGGGGTTAGATACAGAGTAAAGCTCCCTCTACACTGTCCCCATCAAACACTCCCAGGACAGGTACAGCACAGGGTTAGATACAGAGTAAAGCTCCCTCTACACTGTCCCCATCAAACACTCCCAGGACAGGTACAGCACGGGGTTAGATACAGAGTAAAGCTCCCTCTACACTGTCCCCATCAAACACTCCCAGGGCAGGTACAGCACGGGGTTAGATACAGAGTAAAACTCCCTCTACACTGTCCCCATCAAACACTCCCAGGACAGGTACAGCACAGGGTTAGATACAGAGTAAAGCTCCCTCTACACTCTCCCCATCAAACACTCCCAGGACAGGTACAGCACGGAGTTAGATACAGAGTAAAGCTCCCTCTACACTGTCCCCATCAAACACTCCCAGGACAGGTACAGCACAGGGTTAGATACAGAGTAAAGCTCCCTCTACAGTGTCTCCATCAAACACTCCCAGGACAGGTACAGCACGGGGTTAGATACAGAGTAAAGCTCCCTCTACACTGTCCCCATCAAACACTCCCAGGACAGGTACAGCACGGGGTTAGATACAGAGTAAAGCTCCCTCTACACTGTCCCCATCAAACACTCCCAGGACAGGTACAGCACAGGGTTAGATACAGAGTAAAGCTCCCTCTACACTCTCCCCATCAAACACTCCCAGGACAGGTACAGCACGGAGTTAGATACAGAGTAAAGCTCCCTCTACACTGTCCCCATCAAACACTCCCAGGACAGGTACAGCACGGGGTTAGATACAGAGTAAAGCTCCCTCTACAGTGTCTCCATCAAACACTCCCAGGACAGGTACAGCACGGGGTTAGATACAGAGTAAAGCTCCCTCTACACTGTCCCCATCAAACACTCCCAGGACAGGTACAATGAAGGTGGAGTCTGCTATTCGGCCCGTTGAGTCTGCACCAAGCCTTCGAATCGGATATCTGCCCATTTACACTCCCCCATACACCCCGCTCTATCCCCATAACCTCACCTGTCCTGCACATCCCAGGACACTAAGGGGCAATTTATCACGGCCAATCCACCTAACCTGCACATCTTTGGACTGTAGGAGGAAACCAGAGCACCCGGAGGAAACCCACGCAGACACGGGGAGAACGTGCAGACTCCGCACAGGCAGTGTCCCGAGGCTGGAACCAAACCCGGGTCCCTGGCGCTGTGATGGAGCAGTGCTAACCACTGTGCTGCTGTGGAATCCTTCAAAAGCCTAATCGCACTGCTGCAGTTTGACATTATCTTGCCCACCAGCAGCCAGCAAATGACCCCGGCCTAACAGAGTGCTCAGTAACCTTAGCCCGGCCCACAAGGACCTGGGTTAGCAACCAGAAGCTCTGAACCTGGATAGCTGCTGCTTGTCAGTCCTCTCTGCAAGCAATAGACAGTTTTTTAAAAATCTCTCCAAATCTGCTTATTCCCTGTTCCAGCAGAGATTCTTCTGCATTTTGTAACCAAGAGCACACCCTTGATGCAGTACACAATCTATAAATAAAAACAAATCTTCCTATAGCGCCTCAGGCCATTGGAGCCTCGGGCTGTAGTGCCTCGGGCCTATAGAGCCTCGGGCCTATGGAGCCTGGTGCCTATAGAGCCTCGGACCTATAGAGACTCGGGCCTATAGAACTTTGGGCCTATAGAGCCTCAGGCCTATAGTCTCTCGGGCCTATGGAGCCTCGTGCCTATAGAGCCTCGGACCTATAGAGCCTCGGGCCTATAGAACTTTGGGCCTATAGAGCCTCAGGCCTATAGTCTCTCGGGCCTATAGTGCCTCGGGCCTATGGAGCCTCCGGCCTATAGATCCTCTGGCCTATAGTGCCTCGGACCTATAGTCCCTTAGGCCTATAGTGCCTCGGGCCTATGGAGCCTCAGCCTATGGAGGCTCAGGCCTATAGAGCCTCAGGCCTATAGAGCCTCGGGCCTATAGAGCCTCGGGCCTACGGAGTCTCGAGCCTATGGAGCCTCGGGCCTATGGAGCCTTGGGCCTATGGAGCCTGAGGCCTATGGAGCCTGAGGCCGAGTGAAAGCTGGCCATTCCTCAAGGCGTTGCTTTGCCCCACAGTTAAACTTTATCTGCCTTGTTCACTTAACCCTTCAAACCAGTGGTGTATGTAAGCTGACCCTCAGTGTCTGCGTCTCACCCAGTGTCAGAAATGCTGACTCAAAAATCCAGCGTGTGTCAGGTATTTTTTTTTTTCGTGAAATTTACAACCATATCAACAGAAAGGAACCTTTTGTGTTCATTTGACAAAGGAAAACTCCAATTTATAACAAACCAGAAAATGCTGGGTACGTTCGCCGACCGTGAGCAGGGGTAACCTTCATCAGCGATGACCTTTCATCAGGACTGAGAGGCATTAGAGGTATATAATTTACATATCTGTTGACTTGTTCCCCCCTCCTATACGTATCTGTTATTTTCTCCACATAACCCCCCCCCCCCCCCCCCGTGTCCTGAATTAGTAGCGCTGGTCACAACCAGGCCGTGTGTGATGACCCATGGGAGGGAAGCTCTGCTCCCTCAGCCCCGTGTTCCTCGCCTGCCTGCCATTCGCTGGTGCGGGGCTCTCTGCTGTCGCCGCTCGTCAATGAGATTTCCCATTGAAGCCACCCCACGCCGCCGGGAATCCCACGGGCGAGAGTGCACTCCCGGCGGGGACAGAGAATCCCAATGGCTGGAGAATCCCGGCACATTCGCAGCAACACCTTACATTTATATAGCACCTCTGAGCGCGGCAGAAACATCCCAAGGTGGCTTCACAGGAGCGTCATTAAGCAGAGCGTGACACCGAGCCACATAAGGAGATAGGTCAGGTGACTAAAAGCTTGGAGAAGGAGTTCGGCAGCGATAGAGAGGCAGGGAGGTGCACAGAGGGAAATTCGAATCGCTTCTCGGCCTTTTGGCTAAGATCAAGTGTAGTTTCTGTTTTTTTCAGTTTTAATGTCTGGGATGTCCCTTGTCTGGGGACCATATATTGAATTGATTTTTGGAGCAGGGAGGTGGACTGGGGGATTGCTCCGTCCGCTCCTCGCATCGACCCGACGTTGCGGTATCTCCAGGAATGGTGCAAAAAAACAAAAGAGAGGGAAATTCGAGAACTCGGCCCCAGCAGCTGAAGGCTCAGCCACCAATGAATAAGATTGGGGATGCGCAAGAGGCCAGAATCAGAGGAAGTAGATATCCTGGAGGGTTGACGGGCTGGAAATGATCACCGAGATTGAAGTGAGGAAAGACGGTAGAGGGGGATTTGAAAACAAGGAGAAAAAAACAAGATGTTGCGTGACCAATGTGGTTCTAACCTCAATGTCTGACCCAGTTCCGATGTTCTTTTGTGACCAGCTGTTTGCAGAGCTGCGTACGGTGATCCAGCCCCTTTGCACCAAATAATTACATTCCAATACAGCATTCCAACAAAGGAACACTCTCACTATTCTATCCTAGCAGCCTAGTCCAGGATTCTCTCCCCCCCCTCCCTCACTCTCTCCTCCTCTCCCTTCACTCCCCTCTCCTTTCCGCATATTGCTGAGATGGATGGTGTTATTACTTATAAGCCTACTATAAATATGTCACCCATGCTATCTTATTTAGGGGCTCAGTAGTTGGCAATCTCACAAGGTTGCGATTTCAAGTCTCACTCCAGGATTGGGGCAGGTAACCCTGGCTGACGCTCCCACTGCAGTACCGAGGGAGTGCTGCACCGTTAGAGGTACTGTCTTTCAGATGATACCCTCTCAGGTGGATATGGAAGATGGCACAGCCTGTATTCTAAAGATGAGTCTGTGGTGATGTGCATCAATGTAAATGCATGTAGGCTAGCTAGACACTAGAGGGAGCACCAAAGACATCACCCACACACACTCAACCAATTGATCAGTTAGATAGGACGCGACCAATGGACATTCACGATACACACAGAGGTGACACGACCACAGGAGGGCATTACACCAACCCATATATAAAGGACACCACACACATGATCTGCCTCTTTCCAGTGGAGACAGTCAGTGAGAACAGACACAGGGTTGATCCAATATTACACCCACCACGTGGATTGCAACAACTGGTTAGTCAGTCTGGGTAGCTATAGTAGGATTAGCACAGATTATCACAGAATTTACAGTGCAGGAGTCTGCACCGGCTCTTGGAAAGAGCACCTACCCAAGGTCAACACCTCCACCCTATCCCCATAACCCAGTAACCCCACCCAACACTAAGGGCAATTTTGGACACGAAGGGCAATTTATCATGGCCAATCCACCTAACCTGCACATCTTTGGACTGTGGGAGGAAACCGGAGCACCCAGAGGAAACCCACGCACACACGGGGAGGATGTGCAGACTCCGCACAGACAGTGACTCAAGCCGGAATTGAACCTGGGACCCTGGAGCTGTGAAGCAATTGTGCTAACCACTGTGCTACCGTGCTGCCTACAGCAGTGTCGAACCCGAGTAATAGAAGTGTAAAGAGTTTAATAAATGTGTTGAAGTTATCTCCACGTCTGAACCTTCCTTTGTCAAGTGCACCACAAGGAAACCGCTTATGTTACACCTACAACATAACAAATCAGAGTCCAGGAGTTATTCATAAGAACATAAGAACTAGGAGCAGGAGTCGGCCATCTGGTCCCTCGAGCCTGCTCCGCCATTCAATGAGATCATGGCTGATCTTTTGTGGACTCAGCTCCACTTTCCGGCCCGAACACCATAACCCTTAATCCCTTTATTCTTCAAAAAACTATCTATCTTTATCTTAAAAACATTTAATGAAGGAGCCTCAACTGTTTCACTGGGCAAGGAATTCCACAGATTCACAACCCTTTGGGTGAAGAGGTTCCTCCTAAACTCGGTCCTAAATCTGCTCCCCCTTATTCTAGTTTCACCCGCCAGTGGAAACAACCTGCCCGCATCTATCCTATCTATTCCCCTCCTAATTTTATATGTTTCCACAAGACTCCCCCTCATTCTTCTAAATTCCAATGAATATAGTCCCAGTCTACTCAGTCTCTCCTCATAAGCCAATCCTCTCAACTCCGGAATCAACCGAGTGAATCTCCTCTGCACCCCCTCCAGTGCCAGTACGTCCTTTCTCAAGTAAGGAGACCAAAACTGTACACAGTGCCCAGGTGTGGCCTCACCAGCACCCTATACAGCTGCAACATAACCTCTCTCCTTTTAAACTCCATCTCTCTAGCAATGAAGGGTAAAATTCCATTTGCCGCCTTAATTACCTGCTGCACCTGCAAACCAACTTTTTGCGATTCATGCACAAGGACACCCAGGTCCTTCTGCACAGCAGAATGCTGCAATTTTTTACCATTTAAATAATAGTCCATGCCCCATGTCCTGGCCAACGTTCCTCCCTCAACCAGCATCACTGAAGCAGATGGTCTGGTCGTTTTGAAATGCAGTCACTATTATTCCATTGGCAAATAGATAAACCGTTCCCATTGGGGGAAGGATGGAGATCCAGAGGAATAACTTTGATACGCAGCGCATCATTAGCATCTGGAATGCGCTGCCTGAGTGTGGTGGAGGCAGGTTCAATTGAGGCCTTGAAGAGCAAAGTGGATCATTATCGGAAGAAGAAAGATTTGCAGGGATATGGGGAGAAAACTGGGAAGTGGGACCGGGTGAACCGTCCTTGCTGAAGGCTGGTACCGACCTGATGGGCTGAATGGCCTCCTTCTATGTTGTAACCATTTCTGTGATTCTATTATCACGTTGTTATCTGTGGGATCTTCCTGTACACAATTTGGCTGCTGCATTTCCTACATTACAACATTGACTACACTTTAAAAGGTGAGTCTCTGAATGGTGCTCTTTAATTGCAAATCTGAGCTGTGATGTCCAGGCTTAAGATTCCTCTCTCTATCCGCCTCACAGGGAAAGCGCACATTAACCGGACGCATATTTCAGTATTGTACTAATATAGGTGGGAAATAAACAGTAAATGGCAGAATCCTTAAGAGTATTGATAGGTAGAGAGATCTGGGTGAACAGGGACACAGGTAGCACACTTGGGGCAGCACGGTAGCATGGTGGTTAGCACAATTGCTTCACAGCTCCAGGGTCCCAGGTTCGATTCCCGGCTTGGGTCACTGTCTGTGCGGAGTCCGCACGTTCTCCCCGTGTCTGCGTGGGTTTCCTCCGGGTGCTCCGGTTTCCTCCCACAGTCCAAAGATGTGCAGGTTAGGTGGATTGGCCGTGATAAATTGCCCTTAGTGTCCAAAATTGCCCTTAGTGTTGGGTGGGGTTACTGGGTTATGGGGATACGGTGGAGGTGTGGGCTTAGGTAGGGTGCTCTTTCAAAGAGCCGGTGCAGACTCGATGGGCCGAATGGCCACCTTCTGCTCTGTAAATTCTATGATTCTAAAATTCTATAGGTTACTGAAAGTGGCAACACAGGTGGAGAAGGTAGTCAAGAAGGCATACGGCATGCTTGCCTTCATTGGCCGGGGCATTGAGTATAAAAATTGGCAAGTCATGTTGCAGCTGTATAGAACCTTAGTTAGGCCACACTTGGAGTATGGTGTTCAATTCTGGTCGCCACACTACCAGAAGGATGTGGAGGCTTTAGAGAGGGTGCAGAAGGGAATTACCAAGATGTTGCCTGGTATGGAGGGCATTAGCTATGAGGAGAGGTTGAATATACTCGGTTTGTTCTCACTGGAACGACGGAGGTTGAGGGAGGGGCAACCTGATAGGAGTCTACAAACTTATGAGGACAGAGTGGATAGTCAGAAACTTTTTCCTAAGGTGGAAGAGTCAATTACTAGGGGGCATAGGTTTAAGGTGCGAGGGGCAAGGTTTAGAGTAGATGTACGACGCAAGTTTTTTACACAGAGGGTAGTGGGTGCCTGGAACTCGCTACCGGAGGAGGTGGTGGAAGCAGGGACGATAGGGACATTTAAGGGGCATCTTGACAAATACATGAATAGGATGGGAATAGAGGGATACAGACCCAGGAAGTGTAGAAGATTGTAGTTTAGACGGGCAGCATGGCTTGGAGGGCCGAAGGGCCTGTTCCTGTGCTGCACTTTTTTGTACTATTTGTGGGTACAGGATAACTGCTGTGTTAGCCAACATAAACCTGAGATTCATAAACCCGAGACTGAGGTACACTTGGTAAAACACAAACCTGTGGTTCCTGGCCTGACCACCAGGTGGAGCACCATCAGGCCTCATCCTCCTCATTTTGAGTTTTATTAAGAATTTGGTTGATTTCGGTTGATAGTGGTTGTGCAATTCTCCGAGATGGTATTTGCAGCATTTTGCAGTCAGGCTGATGTCATTGTCGCTGATGTTGCTTCAGGAATCTCCATTTCCACTGAGGCCTCTCCAAGTGCTTGCTTCAAGACAATCTCTCACTCTCTGTGTTTCTCACTCTCCCTCTCTCTATCGCTCCCTCCCTATGTCTCCCCATTCTCTTCATCTCGCCCCCATTGGCAGAACCTTCTAACCCTTTCTCCTTTATCCTGCTGCCCCAAGAGAAAATCTATAATCTCCACCTTAACCACTCCCTGAGGTAATAGGTTCCCATTCTCACCGTCTCTGGGAAAAGGAGTTTGTTCTGAATTTCTCAATGGCTTGGATCCAATCACAATATTAAACATATGATGAGTCACTAGATTAGAATTGGATTTATAATGTCAAAGATGTTCCTCAGCCCTTTTGGCAATGAGCACAATTTAGATCCACTTTATCAGACCCATCCTCTCTCAGGCAGCCACACAGGCCAATCGAAACACAGGCTTCATTCCCTGAGGGAGGAGTACCCAAGGCCTCAGTTTAATGACAAACCCAAAATGTGGCACTCCCAGCACTGTAGCCCACCCTCAGTAACACCCCGGCGACAGGGAGGTACAGCACTCCCTCAGTACTGACCCTCTGACAGTGCGGCACTCCCTCAGTACTGACCCTCTGACAGTGCAGCACTCCCTCAGTGCTGACCCTCTGACAGTGCGGCACTGCCTCAGTACTGACCCTCTGACAGTGCGGCACTCCCTCAGTACTGACCCTCTGACAGTGCGGCACTGCCTCAGTACTGACCCTCTGACAGTGCAGCACTTCCTCAGTACTGAACCTCTGACAGTGCAGCACTCCCTCAGTACTGACCCTCTGACAGTGCAGCACTCTTTCAGTACTGACCCTCTGACAGTGCAGCACCCCCCTCAGTACTGACCCTCTGACAGTGCGGCACTCCCTCAGTGCTGACCCTCTGACAGTGCGGCACTCCCTCAGTACTGACCCTCTGACAGTGCAGCGCTCCCTCAGTACTGACCCTCTGACAGTGCGGCACTCCCTCAGTACTGACCCTCTGACAGTGCAGCACTCCCTCAGTGCTGACCCTCTGACAGTGCGGCACTCCCTCAGTACTGACCCTCTGACAGTGCAGCGCTCCCTCAGTACTGACCCTCTGACAGTGCAGCACTCCCTCAGTACTGACCCTCTGACAGTGCAGCACTTCCTCAGTACTGAACCTCTGACAGTGCAGCACTCCCTCAGTACTGACCCTCTGACAGTGCAGCACTCTTTCAGTACTGACCCTCTGACAGTGCAGCACCCCCCTCAGTACTGACCCTCTGACAGTGCGGCACTCCCTCAGTACTGACCCTCTGACAGTGTGGCACTCCCTCAGTACTGACCCTCTGACAGTGCGGCACTCCCTCAGTACTGACTGTCTGACAGTGCAGCACTACCTCAGTACTGACCCTCTGACAGTGCAGCACTCCCTCAGCACTGACCCTCTGACAGTGCGGCGCTCCCTCAGTACTGACCCTCTGACAGTGCGGCACTCCCTCAGTACTGACCCTCTGACAGTGCAGCACTCCCTCAGCACTGACCCTCTGACAGTGCGGCACTCCCTCAGTACTGACCCTCTGACAGTACAGCACTCCCTCAGTACTGACCCTCTGACAGTGTGGCACTCCCTCAGTACTGACCCTCTGACAGTGCGGCACTCCCTCAGTACTGACTGTCTGACAGTGCAGCACTACCTCAGTACTGACCCTCTGACAGTGCAGCACTCCCTCAGTACTGACTGTCTGACAGTGCAGCACTCCCTCAGCACTGACCCTCTGACAGTGCAGCACTACCTCAGTACTGACCCTCTGACAGTGCAGCACTCCCTCAGCACTGACCCTCTGACAGTGCGGCGCTCCCTCAGTACTGACCCTCTGACAGTGCGGCACTCCCTCAGTACTGACCCTCTGACAGTGCAGCACTCCCTCAGCACTGACCCTCTGACAGTGCGGCACTCCCTCAGTACTGACCCTCTGACAGTGCAGCACTCCCTCAGTACTGACTCTCTGACAGTGCGGTGCTCCCTCAGTACTGACCCTCTGACAGTGCGGCACTCCCTCAGTACTGACCCGCTGACAGTGCAGCACTCCGTCAGTACTGACCCTCTGACAGTGCAGCACTCCCTCAGTACTGACCCTCTGACAGTACAGCACTCCCTCAGTACTGACCCTGGAACCATCAGGCTGAAGTATGTCCTAGGGTCACTGAGGTGGGGATATTAACCCCATGATCTTCTGACTGAGAGGTGAGATTTTCTACTCACTGAGCCACGAATCACTTGTGTACATTGTGTGTGATCAGATTGCAGGGCCAGTCGACAATTGTGCACAGGGGGTGAGTCACTGCCTTAGAAATGGAGATGGTTAAACATGCTGTTATTTATAGAAATCGACAGTCAGAGAGAGGAGAGAGAGTGGGGGGAGCGAGAGAGAGAGTTGTGGGTGGGGTGGGGTGGGGGTGGGGGGGGGGGGGGGGGGGGCTGGGGGTGGGAAGGGGACTGTTTATTCCGAAAGTGGGAGCAAATCAGTTCGTCAGGCAGCAGCCTGTTTGGTCACCACTGCTATTTACAGACTTGCTGTGGTGACAATTACTCTGTGAAATCAACAAAACATTTAAGTGACCGCCAAGACCACTTTGGGTCTGCGAGTTTCTGAAAAGGGCGATGACTCACTGTGGCTTGCTGTTCCGCTGCCTGGTAAGGTTCACTCAGTCACATCGCTGCCGCTGCTGGTCTCGGGAAACTCCGCACGAGCTGGTGTCAGCCCCAGTCCAGTGCCAGTGTCCCGGCGACCGGGTTCCTCTCCCGAGACCCGAGTACCGGATCTAGCCTGGCACCCCCGATGTGGCCCCGAGGGGGGGGGGGATGTGCGACACTGGTGCAGGTGGTGTCTTTCAAACGAGACATTACAACAACCCCCATTGTATTGGGCCATTGGAGAGGGTGCAGAGGAGGGTTACCAGGATGTTGCCTGGTCTGGAGGGTGTTAGCTCTGCGGAGAGGCTGGATAGACTCGGACTGTTTTCATTAGAAAGATGGAGGTAGGGCGGCATGTGGCGCAGTGGTTAGCACTGGGACTGCGGCGCTGAGGACCCGGGTTCGAATCCCGGCCCTGGGTCACTGTCCGTGTGGAGTTTCCACATTCTCCCCGTGTCTGTGTGGGTTTCACCCCCACAACCCAAAGATGTGCAGGGCGGGTGGATTGGCCACGCTAAATTGCCCCTTAATTGGAAAAAAAATAAAGACAGAGGATGAGGGGTGACCTGATAGGGGTCAACAAGATTATGAGGGGCATGGATAGAGTGGATGGGCAGGCACTCTTTCCCAGGGTGGAGGTTTAAGGTCCGTGGGGGAAAAACCAGGGGACATAGGTTTAAGGTCCGTGGGGGAATGTTTAGAGGAGATGTGCGAGGCAGGTTTTTTACGCAGAGGGTGGTGAGTGTCTGGAACGCGTTGCCAGGGGAGGCTGTGGAAGCAGATACATTAACGGCGTTCAAAAGGCATCTCGACAAACACGCGGATAGGATGGGTATAGAGGGATACGGCACAAGGAAGCGCTGAGGGTTTCGGCCATGGGTGGTATCATGACCGGTACGGGCTTGGAGGGGCCGAAGGGCCCGTTCCTGTGCTGCATTGTTCTTTGTTCTTTAAGTGAAACTCTGCAGGGGGTACGGGAAAAGGGCAGGGGTGAGGGAATGGATGAGTTGCTCTTGCAGAGAGCTGGTTCAAACATGGCGGGCCAAATGACCTCTTTCTGTGCGACAGGTCTATGAAGCAGGTGCCGCAAGGCCTCAGTCTCTAGAATCAGGAGCTCTGCTGCTGAGCCTATCCTTGGACATCTGGTGACAAAGCCAGACAGTGTCAACAACTGCATTCCACAACAAATCTAATCTTCCAACATCTGTATTGATGGTCAGTGAAAGTGCTGCTTGCAGTGAGTCACTGGGCCCCTTGTGGTGCAGGGCTCCAACTCGACGATGGATCCACTGGCTCTGACGGCCTGTGTATACCGAGTGTTTGGACTCCGCAGGGCTCAGACCTGCCGCGGTTAAGAAACAAGCATCAAAGTGCCGATGAGCTGAAGGAAGAAGAGAAGGTGGTCCAATCCTCCCTGGGACGGAGAAAGTTAAGGCAAAGTTTATTAGATGTGTTCACAATTTTGCCAAATTTTGAAAGTGGGCCAGAGAGACCCTCCAGTGAGCTCTGACATCGATTCCCCCGCCCATCCCACAACATATTGAAATGGAAATCGCTTATTGTCACAAGTAGGCTTCAAATGAAGTTACTGTGAAAAGTCCCTAGTCGCCACATTCCGGTGCCTGTTCGGGGAGGCTGGTACGGGAATTGAACCGTGCTGCTGGCCTGTTTTGGTCTGCTTTCAAAGTCAGCGATTTAGCCCTGTGCTAAACAGCCCCTCCAGTTAAGTCTCAATATCATGGAGTTGAGGAGGACGAGAGGTGACCTTATTTTAAAAAAAATAAATTTAGAGTACCCAATTCATTTTTTTTTCCAATTAAGGGGCAATTTAGCGTGGCCAATCCACCTACCCTGCACATCTTTGGGTTGTGGGTGTGAAACCCACGCAGACACGGGGAGAATGTGCAAACTCCACACGGACAGTGACCCAGAGCCGGGATCGAACCTGGGACCTCGGCGCCGTGAGGCAGCAGTGCTAACCCACTGCGCCACCGTGCTGCCCTGAGAGGCGACCTTATTGAGACATGTCGGATGCTCAGAGGGATTGACAGGGTAAATGCTGAGAGGTCGTTTCCCCTTGTGGGAGAGTCTAGGACCAGAGGGCAGAATCTCAGAGTGAGGGAATTTCTTCTCTGTGGGTAATGAATCGGTTGAATTTTTTACCACAGAGAGCTGCAGAAGCTGGGTGGCTAATTATGTTCAAGGCTGAGAGAGGCCGATTTTTAATCAGTGACGGTTTCGAGGGTTATGGGGATAAGTGGAGTTAAGCATTATCACATCAGATCGTTCATGATCTCATTGAATGGCAGAGCAGATGTGATGGGCTGAATGGCCCACTTCGGCTCCTACGTCTTTTTTTAAAAAAAAATCTTTTTATTGGTTTTTCTCATATTTACAAACAGTTGTGGCTCCTACTTCTTCTGGTCTAATTGTTACAGTGGAGGAGGAGGCCATTCGGTCCATGGAGTCTGCACTAGCCCTTGGAGTGAGCACCCTCCTTAATCCCACACCTCCACCCAGAACCCAGTAACCCCACCCAACCTTGTTAGACACTGAGGGCAATTCAGCACGGCCAGTCCACCTAACCTGAACGTCTTTGGACTGTGGGAGGAAACCGGAGCACCCGGAGGAATCCCACGCACACACGGGGAGAACGTGCAGATTCTGCACAGACGGTGACCCAGCGGGGAATCGAACCTGGGACCCCGGCGCTGTGAAGCAACAGTGGTAACCGCAGTGTTACCACGCCGCCCATTGCTGCTATTCTCCCGCTTTTTCCCCATAACCCTGCAAATTCTTCCCTTTTAGATAACAATCCAATTCCCTTTTTGAATATTTTTGCTGTGATTAACTTATCCTGGTTGAGGTGAAGGTGCTGCATCACAACTAACTCTGTGAATGACCTGTTATCTGCTTGCAAATGTTCCAAAGGAAACCCTTCCAATTTCAGGAGGTTTGAAACTGGCATTTGGGAAGCTTTCATTGGGGGGGGGGGCCCCATTATCTGAATCTCAGGACAGGCTGAAAGTCTTCCGGAAGTTTCTCCAGCCCCACCATTAAAGACGAACGTCTGTTGAAAACGTTCAATGTGTGACAGAGGTCAGAGGTTGCCCTGCGCAGCCTGCCCAATGACTGATGGCCAAAGATAAAAGTCCGATCAATGAGTGGGCAGGGGACAGGTCAAAGGTCACAATCTCCAAATAAAAAAAACAGCTGCCTCTCCAACAGTTTCGGTTAATCGATTCACTGACCCAAACATGGACTGAGGTTTGAACAAAGCATTTGAAGAAGAGGCTATAGGGGCCCTGGGCCTTGCACGTTGTGTGTCGTTATCTTCTCGTTGAGGTTGTCTAGATAGAGGTAACACCCTGTAAGAGTAATGCAAAGCGATTCTGAAAATGTAAAGGTTAAATTCTTCATTACGTCGGAGAGAACGGTCAGTCCGGCTCTCTCAGTGGCCCAGGTCACTGCAGCAAAGGAGGGACTGGTTCCAAAAAGGAGTCAGCCCTTACTCGATCAGCGACTCGCTCCCTCTCCTGTGTCAGAGAATCACGGCTGCTTGCGTACAGAATCCAGGGCTGACATTCCCAGCACGGTACACAGGGAGACACCCTTCAGATCAGGTGTTAAACTGAAGCTCTTGTCCGCCCCCTCGAGGTGTCAGTGACAGTCCCACGGCATTCTTGGTAAGAAGAGCAGGAAATGGCTCCTTGCTGTCCTGCCCAATATTTACCCCCCAGCTCAACATCACCTAAACAAGTCGTCTGAGTCATTGCTATTTGCGGGATCTTGCTGTGCACAAATTGGCTTCCGTGTTTTTCTACATTAGAGCAGTGGGTGCATTTAAGCAATTTGGTGTAAAGCATTTTGAGGTCTTGACGTGCAACGGCAAATCTTTTTCCAGTTGCCAATGGGAGGCAGAGGCCTCCTTACACTACATTTTCAGACAGCAGTTCTCTTGGCGATCGGGAGAGCTAACTACCCTAACTAGGGATGGCAACTAACCTGATTAGAGTTGGCAACTACTCCAACCAGAGACAATGCACCAGCTGCTCTGTGAACCAGGCTAGATGAACTATCAAAGTGAGTGATTGAACCAGGAACATTCCAAACGTACAAGCCACAGAGTCTTCATTGGAACTTGCACAAGTGCGTGTTCTGAGTATGAAGCAGGGTCTAGCCTCCTTCAGCAGGTAATCACGAGACCCTCACTGTGTGGATTCAGACAGGACTGGGCCTCAGTCCCCTCGCAGGGACTCGACAAACAACAGGAGAGTTGTGGAGAAAAAGAGGCAGTTGAATTGGGCTACGTATCAAATACCCTTGAATTTCCATTGTGGACTTCTTCACTCTGGGAATTGCTTCATCCTGTACTCCTTAAAGGAAGAAAATTGCCCGAGCCAGTTCATTCCGAGGTCCTCAATTAACAGCAGAGGTGCCATGGCCAGGAGCATCATCTGAATGGGAAAAGGCTGGGAGGTCCCCAGTGGATCCAGCAAGAACTGGGCCCAAGTAGGTCAAATTTACATTTTGGAAATGGGTAGGGGGTGGCACGGTGGCACAGCGGTTAGCTCTGCTGCCTCACGGCGCCGAGGATCCGGGTTCGATCCTGGGTCACTGTCCGTGTGGAGTTTGCACATTCTCCCCGTGTTTGCGTGGGTTTCGCCCCCACAACCCAAAGATGTGCAGGGCAGGTGGATTGGCCACGCTAAATTGCCCCTTAATTGGGAAAACATTTTAAATTGGGAAAACATTTTAAAATGGGAGATTTATATGGAATAAATGAGCAAAAACATGTATAGATATATTTACGTGAGTGTATAAAGCCCTTTGGTCTTTGTCCTTCCTTATCTACCTGACAGGAAAAGGTAAAAAGACTCAACACAAATACAGCAGGTAATGAATTTTCCAATCCTCACAACAACCATCCTGTGACGTCTTAAAGTGAAATTGGACATGGACTGAGATTACCCACCCACCCTCACCCAGTGAGGTGGCAACTGTGGCTGAATGTTGCGGGTTGAAGTTCCAGTCCAGAAACATGACCACAAGAGCAAGCTGACAGCTCCAGTGACGTGCCGCACCGCCAGAGCCACCATCTTCCTAATGAGCTGTTAAACAGCGCCAGGGTCCCAGGTTCGATTCCCGGCTTGGGTCAGTGCGGAGTCTGCACGTTCTCCCCGTGTCTGCGTGGGTTTCCTCCGGGCGCTCCGGTTTCCTCCCACAAAGTCCCGAAACACGTGTTGTTGGGTGAATTGGACATTCTGAATTGTCCCTCTGTGTACCCGAACAGGCGCCGGACTGTGGTGACTAGGGGCTTTTCACAGTAACCTCATTGCAGTGTTAATGTAAGCCTACTTGTGACAATAAAGATTATTAAAAGTCCTGTCTGCTCCCGGAGGGGCGGGTCCAGAGACAGTGTCCTGAAAAGCAGGGGAGTTCCGCCGTGTTCCCTGGACAATGTTTAATCCTCAATTAACGTCAGGAAAAAAGATGATCCAGTTAGTATAATGTTTGTGAGAGCTTGCTGTACGCTAATTGGCTGCCACATTTCAACTGTCAGTACACTTCAGAAATACATCATTGGCTATAGCGTGCGTCTTAAGATTGTGAAAAGCTCGATATAAATGCATGTCTTTAATAAACGTGGGACATTAAATTGTCACTTGTTTGCTTTCTTAAGCATCTCAAAATTCTAATCTTTACAATTTCTTGCTTGCGAAGTGTTTCTTTTGGTGGAAGAGTGAGAAGTGAACAGAGAGAGAGGCTGAGGAACGGGCTCTGGGAGATAACTGCAGAGAGACAGGACCGCACCGAGCTGGAGAGGGCTCAAGCTGTCTGTTAGCAGGGTTGAATGTGATGCTGAGTGTGAAGGGAGATTGAACCTGTCGGGAGAGTTGCTTGCTGAGAGAGGTGGAGACGTGACTGGGAGTTGTTACGAGTTCAGTGGGAACAGGGCCAGGATCAGAAAATGGAAGCAGTTCTATTTGAGCTGACTCACTGTTAGAAGGGGGCAGGATGTGAGCAGTGTTGTTCCCTGGCTGTGAATAGGGAGCTGTTAACCGTTTCTCAGTATTCGGATAAATTGGAAGAATCGCTTTACAGTTTAGTTGATAAATTAGCTGCCTCTTTGCTGATCCTCGAGATAGGGGCTGATGTTTATTGCCAGTCCCTACAGGATCCTGTCCAACATAGACGGATGCCATTCAGCCCATTGTCTCTGTGTCAGCTCTTTGTCAGAGCTATGCCGTTTATTCCCACACGCCTGCCTTCTCTCCATGTTCCTGGTAAATTCAACCTCTTCCACTATCTATTCTTTCGAAGGTTTCTCTGGAATCTGGTTCGATCACCGTCTCAGGTAGCATGTCCAGGATCTTAACAACCCTCGGTGCAAAAGGATAACATACTCCTCATTTCCATTCTTTCAATTGGTCAACTCTGGATCCACGCTCCAGAGGTCACAATCTCCTCCCGCTTGCTCTAGCTAAGGCCTTCATTATTTTCAACGCTTCCCTCGCCATCACTTCTGCACTGAGGGGAATTATCTCAATCTGTAACCCAGTAACCCCACCGAACCTTGAGTTAGCCTCTCGAACTCAAATCGCTCACCAACAGCACCATGCTAAGAAATCTCCTCTGCACCCTCTCCATGCCCTCAAAATACTCCCTTCAGTGTGTTACCCACAACACGGCACTTTGATCCGGCTGCAGCTTAACCAGAGATTTGTAAAGGATGTTCCTAAGTTTTGATGTGACTCCACTGGGCTGGATTATCCAATCACCAATGCTGAATGGCTGGAGAATCACATTTCACGACCGAATTGGGGGCGGCGCCGGTTTCGCCTGCTCCCCACCCTCCAAAGCGGCCATTGCCTGATGCCCGCCCCCTGATGCTCTGACACGTGTGGTCCCATCCGTCGGGAACTCACCGTGGCGGCTGCGGACTCAGTCCAGCGCCGCCACAGTCGGGGGAGGACCGTTCCGCGGGTACGGGAGGCATCATTCGGGGCTGGGGGCACTTTGGTGGGGCGGTCCGGGGCGCGCGAGCCAGCCGAAGGGGGGGGGGGACTATTTCGCAGGCCACGTCTGCGAGCGGCATCCGCCATGGAGCACGGCATGGCCGCTGGAGGCCGCGCCCACGGACCTGCCAATTCTCCGGGGCGTATCAGGAACTGGGTGCTCTGTGCTGCCGTCCTGCTGGCCCCCAGCAAACCGGGGAACCGGTGGCTGTTTGGCGTCAGTTTCCTGGCGTAAAATGCCACCGCCGGCGTGGGGACATGGCCCCAGAATTGGAGAATCCAGCCCACTATCTTTGTATTCAACACCCCAATATTTACAAAGCCAAATGGATGCCCTTGAGAAGGTGGGGGTAGGACTTATCCTTAGCACTGCTGCCTCACGGCGCCGAGGTCCCGGGTTCGATCCCAGCCCTGGGTCACTGTCCGCGTGGAGTTTGCACATTCTCCCCGTGTTTGCGTGGGTTTCACCCCCACAACCCAAAGATGTGCAGGGTAGGTGGATTGGCCACGCTAAATTGCCCCTTAATTAGAAAAAAAAAGAATAGGGTGCTCTAAATTTATTTTTAAAAAGAACATAGAACATAGAAAAATACAGCACAGAACAGGCCCTTCAGCCCACGATGTTGTGCCAAACCTTTGTCCTAGATTAATCATAGATTAATCATAGATTATCATTGAATTTACAGTGCAGGAGGCCATTCAGCCCATTGAGTCTGCACCAGCTCTTGAAAAGAGCACCCTACCCAAAGTCAACACCTCCACCCTACACTAAGGGCAATTTTGGACAATAAGGGCAATTTATCATGGCCAATCCACCTAACCTGCACATCTTTGGACTGTGGGAGCCTGCTGCAGTCTGTCTGTTGAAGATACTCCTCCGATAGTGTTAGGGAGAGAGATCCATGATATATTCCCAGACCAGGATAGTCACGTGGGACCTGGAACGGCTGCTTTATGACATAATAAATGGGGATTTTAAAAAAAAATTTAGAGTACCCAATTAATTTTTTCCAATTAAGGGGCAATTTAGCGTGGCCAATCCACCTAGCCTGCACATCTTTTTGGGCGAAACCCACGCAAACATGGGGAGAATGTGCAAAGTCCACACGGACAGTGACCCAGAGCCGGGATCGAACCTGAGACCTCGGCACCGTGAGACAGCAGGGCTAACCCACTGCGCCACCGTGCTGCCCATAAATGGGAAATTAACAATAAATATGAGGATCAGCTTTGCTAAAAAAGGAGACATGCTGTTGAAGCTTTTTGTCTTGCACTCATCAGAACAGATTTGCAAAATACCAAATACAAAGAGAACAACAATTTATACTGCACGGGAAGAGAGCGCTGATTGGTTGGCAAGGGGACTCTGATTCGTAGAGCCCCTTGCCCGCCAATCGGCACTCTCTTATCATGTATTATGAATTGTTGGTTCCCTTTGGAATTTGGTCCCACCAGCAGCACGGGGTGTCTTCAATGGGAAATGCCATTGACAGTGGCGGGAACAGGGAATCCCGGAACCAGCAAATGGCACGCCATCTCCCGCCGCCGGGAAACACGCAGCTGGAGGACCGGAGAATCCAGCACCTGGTATTCTGAATTTATCTGATGCGTACAAGGCGGAAAGCTTTGACAGTATGTGATTTTTTTCACGAAACCTATCCTCGGGGTGTAGGGGTGTAGGGGTCATTCAACTCAAGGTTTGTACCACCAAACAAAGTCAGTTTTCTTTTAAAAAGCAGTCAATTTATCAACTCGGTTGCAAAGAGAACAGCCAACTGAGACCCTTTCCTGTCATCTGTGTGTCTACGAATGGAATAATGAGAGACGGTTAACAGCTCCCTATTCACAGCCAGGGAACAACACTTCTCACACCCTGCCCCCTTCTAACAGTGAGTCAGCTCAAATCGAACTGCTTCCATTTTCTGATCCTGGCTCTGTTCCCACTGAACTCGTTACAAATCCCAGGGTGGGGGATGAAAATCCAGTTCAGGGGCAGGGTCGGTTTATAAATGGTGGCATATACGATACAGCCAGACCAGTCCTGTCCTGTCCTCATGCAATGTCCTGTATCATAGGAGCAGGAATAGGCCATTCAGCCCCTCGAACCTGCTGCACCATTCAACTAGGTCATGGGGTTGGCAGGGTGGCACAATGGTTAGCACTGCTGCCTCACAGGTCCAGGGTCACTAGTTCAATTCAGGCCTTGGATGACTGTCTGTGTGGAGTTTGCACGTTCTCCCCATGTCTGTGTGGAGTATGCACGTTCTCTCTGTGTCTGCGTGGGTTTCCTCCCACAGTCCAAAGTTGGATTGGCCATGCTAAATTGCCGCTTGGTGTCCAAAGGTTAGGTAGAGTTACTGGGTTACGGGAATAGAGTGACAGTGTGGGGTTAAGCTTAAGTAGGATGCTCTTTCCAAGGGCCGGCGCAGACGTGATGGGCAGAATGGCCTCCTTCTGCACTGTAAATTCTATAATTCAAATCATCTACCTCAATGCTATTTTCTTCAGATCCCTGATGTCCTTAAGATCTAGAAATCCACGGAGCTTAGCTTTTAACCTATCGACTCACGGGGATGTTGGGCTCGATTGGTGTTTGCTAAACAAGTTTTGAAGTTCTTTGTTTTTCAGAAACCTGCACATTTATTAACTGTCAAGAATGATTTTACTTTTCCGTGTCTCCTAGCCTCCCCTGTTGTGATGTTTTGTTCTGGGAATGCAGGTGATTTTATTTTTGATCTCTTAAAATATTTGCATTGTGAGCCTAAATTTAGTTGCAGCGATGATTCTGATTGAGTGATTGGGGGCAGCTTTAGCATCAGGAGCAGGAGATGTTGCCGAACCCAATTTCCATTGTTGTTCGCAGCAGGAGGGTTGTACCGTGTGTGAGGCACATTGAGAGGCTGAACAGGAGACTGGGTGTTCCTGCCAATGTCACATATTCCAATCGCCGACATATTGAGAAAAAGCAACTCAGGAGATGCATTTAATTACATTAGAGCTCCCTCTCCCTCTTTCACTCCTCCCACAGTCCAAAGATGTGCAGGTTAGGTGAATTGGCTGTGCTAAATTGCCCCTTAGTGTCCAAAGATGTGCAGGTTAGGTGGCAGGGATGAGGCGGGGGAGTGGGTCAAGGTGGGCTGCTCTTTCAGAGGGCCAGTGCAGACTTGATGGGCCGAATGGCCTCCTTCTGCACTCTAGGGATTCAATGATTTTTTCTTCTCTCTCTCTCAATCTCTCTCACTCTCTCTCGCTCTCTCCCCTCTCTCTCTCTCTCACACACACTCACTCACTCACTCTCTCTCTCTTTCTGTCTGTATCTCTCATTCATGTTCAACCCCTCTCTCCATTTCTATCCCAGCCTGCCTTTGTCTGAGTCTGCGTGTGTTGCTCTGTCGCTGCATCTGTCTGTAGACATCCCTACACAGTGGCCAGGGGAGGTGGGTGGCGCAGTGGCATTGTCACTGGGCTAGTAATCCAGAGACCCAGAGTAACGCTCTCGGGACGCGGGTTCAAATTCCGCCACTGCAGATGGTGGAATTTGAAAAGTCTAATGATGACCATGTCGATTGTCGTTAAAAACCCATATGATTCACGAATGTAATTTAGGGAAGGAAATCTGCCGTCCTTACCTGGTCTGGCCTACATGTGACTCCAGACCCACCGCAATGGGGTTGACTCTGAAATGGCCGAGCAAACCATTCAAGATCAAGGGCAATTAATGCTGGCCCAACCAGCGACGCCCACATCTCCTGACCAAATTTTAGAAAGGACAGAGGAGCAGGGAGGCCATTCGGCCCATCGAGTCTGCTCCACCATTCAGTAATCATCTGATGTGATAATCCTCAACTCCACTTTCCAGCTTTATTCCCACAACCTTTGATTCCCTCACTGACTGTGGGTTTAAGCCCCACTCCAAAACTCTCCCTCTTTCACTGTCTAGTCCAATACCGAAGGAGCGCTGCAGTGTCAGAGGCAACTGTCTTCGCAAGTCGCAGCTCCATCAGCCCTCTCAGCAAATGGCTACCCAACAATAACGAGCAAGGAAGATTCCCCCTCAACTAACATCACAAAAACAAATGGTCTTTATCACACTGCTGTTTTTGGGAGCTTGCAATCCATGAATTGGCTCTTTGTGTTTTGTATATCGCAACAGTGACTGCGTTTTCAAAGAGCTTCATTGGCTGAGAAGTGCTTTGGGATGCGAGGTTGGTTTTATTTGAGATTAAGGCCGCTCCAGGATTATTCTCGAGTGCCCAAGAATCATCACAGATTAATATCCAGTAACCTTGGCAGAACTATTTTGGAGGAATTATCAATATGTGTTTTGTTTCCAACTATCTGAACACTTCCATGGCTTGTTTAGAACAGGGCTTCTTTGACGGTCAGCCAAGAATCATCCAGTCAGGTATCTTTTTGGGCTGTGGGGGTGAGACCCACGCAGACACGGGGAGAATGCGCAAACTCCACACGGACAGTGACCCAGGGCCAGGATCGAACCCCGGTCCCCAGTGCCGTGAGGCAGCAGTGCTAACCACTGCACCACCATGCCCTACCAGTTTTATTGATTCATTGAATTTAACTTCCTTCTCCCATTGATGGGGGCTTTAGGTGGACAACTCTTTGTCAGCTGTGCTATAAAAATCAGGCCCTGGTGACGTGCCCGACCACCTGGAACAGCCATCTTGGCCTGGGCAGAAAGTGGTCCAGAAGCAGGCAGGAACATCATTAACGAATAGCAGAAAAAACAATTTCCACCCGATAAACTCGAGTTGCCAACTCCGGTTGGATGTATTCTTGAAGGTTTGATCATTTGATCTCCAACCGCTCCACCCAGTCAAACAGATTTTAATTCCACTAATGGCCCAAACTTTAATGACTAGTAAATAAAAGTGTTTAAAAATAAAGCAGACCGTTCATCTTAAAGTAATGTGTCCCTTGTAGGCCGTCCAGGAGATTGATATCCAATTCCTGGACACTCCAGGACAACCCTGGATGGTTAGCAACCTGACGTTAAACTATTTTCTGCAGCAGAGCTGATGCTAGACACTCTTGGTGCGTCACACCGTGAGACATTCTGGAGTGAGATCGCAGCGTCGTCAATGTAGTGATATGTTAACTACTTTTTAATTGCACTGGGGATAATGAGGCCAGGTTGGCTGAGATCTCACTGAATAATTGAGAGCATTTTTCCCCCTGGGGCTTTCCTCCAAACACAACAGTGAGCCTCTGTGCCCCTGTATCACCCGATAGGCATCAGCGGCCCTAGCAGATCCTCTCTGCGGTTAAGAGTGGCCCTGTTTCTACACCAGTGTACTGAACACCGACTGGGGACTGTTTGGAGGGGGGGGGGCTACCCCACTCTCTCTGCAGTTAAGAATGGCCCTGTTTCTACACCAGTGTACTGAACACCAACTGGGGACTGTTTGGAGGGGGGGGGGGGGCTACCCCACTCTGAATGAGGGTGGACTGACTTTGACACTCGGCCCCAACCCCCTCTCAGAAAGGGCTGGTGAGATTTGTTAAATGCATCGATGCACTGGCCGCGCTAAAGAGCCACAGGGTTTCACAGCACATAACGAGACCCTACGGCCCATCATGTCTGCGGCAGCCATCGAGTGCCTATCTATTCTTTTTTTTTTAATTTTAGAGTACCCGATTAATTTTTTTGTCTGATTAAGGGGCAATCTAGCGTGGCCAATCCACCTACCCTGCACATCTTTTGGGTTGTGGGGGCGAAACCCACGCAAAAAGGGTGAGAATGTGCAAAGTCCACACGGACAGTGACCCAGAGCCGGGATCGAACCTGGGACCTCGGCGCCGTGAGGCAGCAGGGCTAACCCACTGCGCCACCGCACTGCCCCTACCTATCTATTCTAACCTCACCTTTCAGCACTTGGTCTGTAGCCTTGTGCGTTCTAGCATTTGCTGTGCGCATCTAAATGCTTTTCAATATTGTCAGGGTTCCCGCCTCGACCACCCTTTAAGACAGCGAGTTCCCCATTCCCACCACTCTCTGGGCGAAAAGGTTTTTCCTAAAATCCCCTCTAAATCTCCCCCCCTCCTTACCTTAAATCTATGCACCCTGATTATTGACCCCTCCACTAAAGGGAACAGTTTCTTCCTATCCACCCTAGCTATGTCCCTCAATTTTGTACACCCACCTCAATCAGGTCCTCCCTCAGCCTTCCCTGCTCCAAGGAAAACAATCCCAGCCTCTCTTCCTAGCTGAAATGCTCCAGCCCAGGCAACATCCTGGTGAACTTCCTTTCTCGTGCAATCACATTACAAAGGAAAGTCTTGCATTCGTGTAGCACCTCCCACAACCATGAGCACGATAGCCGTTGATATGTAGTCACTGTTGTGACGTAGGAGCCAATCGGCACACAGAAAGCTCTTGCAATTAGCAAGATTATCGGTGTTTTATTTTGTGACATTGAGACCAGATAATCTCAGTGATGTCAGCTGGGGATAAATATTGAGCCGACACATCAGGGGGAACTGGGGTAGCACGGTGGCACAGTGGTTAGCACTGCTGCCTCAAGGCGCTGAGGTCCCAGGTTCGATCCCGGCTCTGGGTCACTGTCCGTGTGGAGTTTGCACATTCTCCCTGTGTTTGCGTGGGTTTCGCCCCCACAACCCAAAGATGTGCAGGGTAGGTGGATTGGCCACGCTAAATTGCCCCTTAATTGGAAAAAATAAATTGGGTACTCTAAATTAAAAAAAAAGTAGGATGCTCTTTGCAAGAGCCGGTGAAGACTCGATGGGCCGAATGGTCTCCTTCTGCACTGTAAATTCTACGATTCTAACTCCATTGCTCTTCTTTAAAACAGTGCCATCTGATCTTTTAAATCCACTGAATCAGGGCACTTGTGTCTTCAATCGAATGTCCCATCCTAAAGCTGGCACCTCTATTAGTGCAGACCTCCCTCAGTGCTGCACTCGACTGTTACACTCACTGGAGTGAGACGTGAAAAGGAATCTTGCGGCTCAGAGGCAAGCATCGCTATTAACTGAGCACCAACTAACACCTTGACACAAAAACCTTTCTATCACCAAGAATGAAATGGTATTGTACAGGAGCAGCTGTAAGTTAGGGATCTGGAGCAAGGGGGGTTCAATTTTCTTCCTGGCTGCTGCAGATTTTATTAATTTGCCATTCCTTCCCCTCCCCCTACTGACCCCCGACCCCCATATATCTTAATGTTTTCAATTTGCACTGGCAGTATATGTTGCATTGATCCTACAGCTGGTGCTGAGAGGGTCTATCTGTTCTGGAGCCAGTAACAGATGGTCAGAGTGAATCACTCGGAGGTATACCTGTCTGGTTCAAATACCCAGTACACTGGCCCACATTAACCATCGCACACTGCGACCCTTCCTAAAGCCTGTCTGTCATCCACCCCTTAACCTTCAAACCTCAACATTTACACTCCGCTATAGGTGTGTTGCCTGTAGAGATTTCTGTACTCGCGTCGCCTGTAGAGATGCCTGTACAGATGTTTGGTTGGGCTGGTTTAGCACAGGGCTAACTAGCTGGCTTTTAAAGCAGACCCAGGCAGGCCAGCAGCACGGGTTCAATTCCCGTACCAGCCTCCCCGAACAGGTGCCGGAATGTGGCGACTGGGGGCTTTTCACAGTAACTTCATTTGAAGCCTACTTGTGACAATAAGCGATTTTCATTTCATTTCACCTGTAGAGATCCCTCTACCAGTGTTGCCTGTAGAGAGCCCTGTACCTGTGTTACCTGTATAGATTCCTGTACTTGTGTCGCCTGCAGACTTGCCTGTAGAGAGTCCTGTATCCATGTCGTCTGTAGAAAGTCCTGTACCTATGTCACCTGTTGAGATTCCTGGCCCTGTGTTGCCTGCAGGAAGTCCTGTACCTGTGTCACCTGTAGGGGGCCCTGTACCTGTGTTGCCTGTGGGGAGCCCTGTACCTGTGTCACCTATAGGGGGCCCTGTACCTCTGTCGCCTGTAGGGGGCCCTGTACCTGTGTTGCCTGTAGGGAGCCCTGTACCTGTGCTGCCTGTAGGGAGACCTGTTCCTATGTCGCCTTTAGGGAGCCCTGTACCTGTACAACCTGTAGGGGCCCTGTACTTGTGTCACCTGTAAGGGGCCCTGTTCCTGATTGGTCATTTGGAACTGTTGTTTTGTGGATGAATAATTTTCCAACCAGCAAGATCCCGCAGACAGCCGCTGATGTGGACGGCTAACTAGTAGAAAGCATAGAAACCCTACAGTGCAGAAGGAGGCAATTCGGCCCATCGAGTCTGCACTGAACCTCTGAAAGAGCATCCCCCACCCTATTCTCGTAACCCCGTTCATTGATCATGGCCAATCCATGCTTCCCGCTGACTGAAAGAAGAACGCCGCCCAGTTCATTGGAAGAACTCCTTGTTCTCCGTGTTGTGCTGTTCACCTGCACAGGGGGTCTCAGTTTTAACGTCATACAGACAAGACACCTCCAACAAGGCAGCACTCCCTCAGATCACCCTCCTTGGTTACCTTCTGACTCTTAATGTACTTGTAAAAAAACGGCTGCACGGTGGCACAGTGGTTAGCACTGCTGCCTCACAGCGCCAGGGACTTGGGTTCAATTCCGGCCTCAGATGACCCCCCGTGCGGAGTCGGCACGTTCTCCCCGTGTGTGCGTGGGTTTCCTCCGGGTGCTCCGGTTTCCTCCCACAAGCCCAAAAATGTGCAGGTTCGGTGGATTGGCTACGCTAAATTGCCTCTTGGTGTCCAAAAGGTTCGGTGGGGTTACGGGGCTAGGGTTGGGGCATGGGCCTGGGTAGGGTACTCTTTCCGAGGGTTGGTGCAGACTCAACAAAGAACAACAAAGAACAAAGAAAAGTACAGCACAGGAACAGGCCCTTCAGCCCTCCAAGCCCGTGCCGACCATGCTGCCCGACTAAACTACAATCTTCTACACTTCCTGGGTCCGTATCCCTCTATTCCCATCCTATTCATGTATTTGTCAAATGCCCCTTAAATGTCACTATCGTCCCTACTTCCACCACCTCCTCCGGTAGCGAGTTCCAGGCACCCACTACCCTCTGCGTAAAATACTTGCCTCGTACATCTACTCTAAACCTTGCCCCTCTCACCTTAAACCTATGCCCCCTAGTAATTTACCCATCTACCCTGGGGAAAAGCCTCTGACTATCCACTCTGTCAATGCCCCTCATAATTTTGTATACCTCTCTCAGGTCGCCTCTCAACCTCCTTCGTTCCAGTGAGAACAAACCGAGTTTATTCAACCGCTCCTCATAGCTAATGCCCTCCATACCAGGCAACATTCTGGTAAATCTCTTCTGCACCCTCTCTAAAGCCTCCACATCCTTCTGGTAGTGTGGCGACCAGAATTGAACACTATACTCCAAGTGTGGCCTAACTAAGGTTCTATACAGCTGCAACATGACTTGCCAATTCTTATACTCAATGCCCCGGCCAATGAAGGCAAGCATGCCGTATGCCTTCTTGACTACCTTCTCCACCTGTGTTGCCCCTTTCAGTGACCTGTGGACCTGTACTCCTAGATCTCTTTGACTTTCAATACTCTTGAGGGTTCTACCATTCACTGTATATTCCCTACCTGCATTAGACCTTCCAAAATGCATTACCTCACATTTGTCCGGATTAAACTCCATCTGCCATCTCTCCGCCCAAGTCTCCAAACAATCTAAATCCTGCTGTATCCTCTGACAGTCCTCATCACTATCCGCAATTCCACCAACCTTTGTGTCGTCTGCAAACTTACTAATCAGACCAGTTACATTTTCCTCCAAATCATTTATATATACGACAAACAGCAAAGGTCCCAGCACTGATCCCTGTGGAACACCACTGGTCACAGCCCTCCAATTAGAAAAGCATCCTTCCATTG
Source organism: Scyliorhinus torazame (assembly GCF_047496885.1). Classification (NCBI taxonomy): domain Eukaryota; kingdom Metazoa; phylum Chordata; class Chondrichthyes; order Carcharhiniformes; family Scyliorhinidae; genus Scyliorhinus; species Scyliorhinus torazame. The sequence goes on along the minus strand of NC_092736.1, from coordinate 6,944,638 downwards.
CTACTCTCTGCCTTCTATGACCTAGCCAGTTCTGTATCCACCGTGCCAGCTCACCCCTGATCCCGTGTGACTTCACCTTTTGTACTAGTCTACCATGAGGGACCTTGTCAAAGGCCTTACTGAAGTCCATATAGACAACATCCACTGCCCTACCTGCATCAATCATCTTAGTGACCTCCTCGAAAAACTCTATCAAGTTAGTGAGACACGACCTCCCCTTCACAAAACCATGCTGCCTCTCACCAATACGTCCATTTGCTTCCAAATGGGAGTAGATCCTGTCTCGAAGAATTCTCTCCAGTAATTTCCCTACCACTGGAGTAAGGCTCACCGGCCTGTAGTTCCCTGGATTATCCTTGCTACCCTTCTTAAACAGAGGAACAACATTGGCTATTCTCCAGTCCTCCGGGACATCACCTGAAGACAGTGAGGATCCAAAGATTTCTGTCAAGGCCTCAGCAATGTCCTCTCCAGCCTCCTTCAGTATTCTGGGGTAGATCCCATCAGGCCCTGGGGACTTATCTACCTTAATATTTTTTAAGACACCCAACACCTCTTCTTTTTGGATCTCAATGTGACCCAGGCTATCTACACACCCTTCTCCACACTCAACGTCTACCAATTTCTTCTCTTTGGTGAATACTGATGCAAAGTATTCATTTAGTACCTCGCCCATTTCCTCTGGCTGCACACATAGATTCCCTTGCCTATCGTTCAGTGGGCCAACCCTTTCCCTGGCTACCCTCTTGCTTTTTATGTACGTGTAAAAAGCCTTGGGATTTTCCTTAACCTTATTTGCCAATTACTTTTCGTGACCCCTTCTAGCCCTCCTGACTCCTTGCTTAAATTCCTTCCTACTTTCCTTATATTCCACACAGGCTTCGTCTGTTCCCAGCCTTTTAGCCCTGGCAAATGCCTCCTTTTTCTTTTTGACGAGGCCTACAATATCTCTCGTTATCCAAGGTTCCCGAAAATTGCCGTATTTATCCTTCTTCCTCACAGGAACATGGTGGTCCTGAATTCCTTTCAACTGATACTTGAAAGCCTCCCACATGTCAGATGTTGATTTGCCCTCAAACATCCGCCCCCAATCTATGTTCTTCAGTTCCTGCCTAATATTGTTATAATTAGCCTTCCCCCAATTTAGCACATTCATCCTCGGACCACTCTTATCCTTGTCCACCAGCACTTTAAAACTTACTCAATTGTGGTCACTGTTCCCGAAATGCTCCCCTACTGAAACATCTACCACCTGGCCGGGCTCATTCCCCAATACCAGGTCCAGTACCGCCCCTTCCCTAGTTGGACTGTCTACATATTGTTTTAAGAAGCCCTCCTGGATGCTCCTTACAAATTCCGCCCCGTCTAAGCCCCTGGCACTAAGTGAGTCCCAGTCAATATTGGGGACGTTGAAGTCTCCCATCACCACAGCCCTGTTGTTTTTACTCTTTTCCAAAATCTGTCTACCTATCTGCTCCTCTATCTCCTGCTGGCTGTTGGGAGGCCTGTCGTAAACCCCCAACATTGTGACTGCACCCTTCTTATTCCCTATCTCTACCCATATAGCCTCACTGCCCTCTGAGGTGTCCTCCCGCAGTACAGCTGTGATATTCTCCCTAACCAGTAGCGCAACTCCGTCACCCCTTTTACATCCCCCTCTATCCGACCTGAAACATCTAAATCCTGGAACGTTTAGCTGCCAATCCTGCCCTTCCCTCAACCAGGTCTCTGTAATGGCAACAACATCATAGTTCCAAGTACTAATCCAAGCTCTAAGTTCATCTGCCTTACCCGTAATACTTCTTGCATTAAAACATATGCACTTCAGGCCACCAGACCCGCTGTGTTCAGAAACTTCTCCCTGTCTGCTCTGCCTCAGAGCCCCACTGTCCCTATTCCCTAGTTCTCCCTCAATGCTCTCACCTTCTGACCTATTGCTCCCGTGCCCACCCCCCTGCCATACTAGTTTAAACCCTCCCGTGTGACACTAGCAAACCTCGCGGCCAGGATATTTATGCCTCTCCAGTTTAGATGCAACCCGTCCTTATATAGGTCACACCTGCCCCGGAAGAGCTCCCAGTGGTCCAGATAACGGAAACCCTCCCTCCTACACCAGCTGTTTAGCCACGTGTTTAGCTGCTCTATCTTCCTATTTCTAGCCTCACTGGCACGTGGCACAGGGAGTAATCCCGAGATTACAACCCTAGAGGTCCTGTCTTTTAACTTTCTGCCTAGCTCCCTGAACTCCTGCTGCAGGAGTTCATGTCCCTTCCTGCCTATGTCGTTAGTACCAATATGTACAACGACCTCTGCCTGTTTGCCCTCCCCCTTCAGTGGTGCCACTGCTCTGGCTGCTGCTGTTTTCCCCTGATGGGCCGAATGGCCTCCTTCTGCACTGTAGGGATTCTATGATTCTATGAGTTGCACTGAAATCTCAGCCTCGATGAGCTGCCTGCACTCAGGAACGAGACCTCTAGTCACTGAATCAGAGGGTGGTAGGTTCAAACCCCACCCCAGGCACCCCAGGCATTCGGGCAGCACGATAGCACAGTGGATAGCACAATTGCTTCACAGCTCCAGGGTCCCAGGTTCGATTCCGGCTTGGGTCACTGTCTGTGCAGAATCTGCACATCCTCCCCGTGTCTGCGTGGGTTTCCTCCGGGTGCTCCGGTTTCCTCCCACAGTCCAAAGATGTGCAGGTTAGGTGGATTGGCCATGATAAATTTCCCTTAGTGTCCAAAATTGCCCTTATTGTTGGGTGGGGTTACTGGGTTATGGGGATATGGTGGAGGTGTTGACCTTGGGTAGGGTGCTCTTTCCAAGAGCCGGTGCAGACTCGATGGGCCGAATGGCCTCCTTCTGCACTGTAAATTCTATGATAATCTCACCACATCGCAGCCAGGCGGCCATTTCATTGCCAGGAATGCTCAGCGGGTCTTGTAGCGTATGTTGGCAGGGAAACCGAGTTAATGTTTTGAGTCTGATATGAACTTTCTTCGGTGTACCTACACCACAGGTGTTCAAGAAGCCCCCCCCCCCCACACACATCTCCTCCGGAGCAATTGTAAGTGGTGGGGAATGGTTGATTAGAGCAGGAATGGGGATGGGAACCAAGTTATTTTGTACCCTTGGCCTGGGACACAGTGGACTCAATTTGCGTCAGGTTTTCGACTGCTAAATACAGGCAATCGAATCTCCAGGTTTCATTGATGTAGAACACGACCTTTTGCAGCCTCACTCTCTCGCTCTGGATTTTAATGGCCACTGCCCTCTCCAGCCACATGTAGTGCTATCTTTACCAAAATTAGAGTTGTTTTTGCAACATGACTCAGACTTGCTTGTTTAAAACCTTTTATTGCCTGAAACTAGAATTCAAATTGCATCAGCCATGCCTCAGTTGGGTCCCACTCTCACCCTGAGTCGGAAAGTCTTGGGTTCAATGGGGCGCAATGGTTAGCACTGCTGCCTTACGGCGCCGGGACCCGGGTTCGATCCCGGCTCTGGGTCACTGTCTGTGTGGAGTTTGCACATTCTCCCCGTGTCTGGGTGGGTCTCACCCCCACAACCCAAAAGGATGTGCAGGTTAGGTGGGTTGGCCACGCTAAATCGCTCCTTAATTGGGGAAAAAAGAAAATCGGGCACTCTAAATGTATTTAAAAAATAGAAACACGAGTCTTTCTTTAAAACGTTGAGTTCTAATCCAATACTCTAATACTGGTTTGCGAAAACAGGTCAGACAGAAGAAAGTCACCGGCATTCTGTGAGGATTGAGCCAGGAGAGGGAATAGCGCTGAATTGTGTTTTGCACATGGAAGATACTTGATCAGGTCTCCTCTGAGATACTCCCGGGATTTATCCTTAAAAGCTCTCGTGATGGACTGTATTTGGATAATGAATGGAGCACGAGAGTAGCAGAAGTGATCAGCTGGGTGGTTTCAATGGGCAGCTGAAACTCGCAGTCCAGCACCATGCACTGTATCACAGAACGCCCCTTCGCAGTTTTGTCATTCACCTTGATTACAGCATCTGAAGGAGAGTGTGCAAATCTGCTGGAGGTACCAGGATGCGCGAGCAAGCAGGTTGCTCGGTGGAAATTCAAAGAGTCTTTGCTGATACTTAAGATGCACTTGGCACCGGCAAACGTGTGCAAACCTTCCAGTCCCCCCAGCCCGTATTTCCACAACAACCACTTGTGTTTACGTGGTACCTTTACTGCAAGGAAATGTCCCATCGTCCCATCATAACATAAAGTCTGCGGCGGAGTTGTCCGTTCCCCCAGCCCCGTGTTTCTCGCTGGCGCGCCGTTCGCTGGGGGAGGGGCTCTCTACCCCCGCTTGACGATGGGATTGAAGCCACCCCACACCGCCGGGAAACCCACGGGCGGGGACGCGTTGCCGCTGTTAAAATACAATCCCAATGACCAGAGAATTCCAGTCCTAGAATCCAGTCACATCAGGAGATGTTAGGTCACCATGGTTGGTCAAAGAGGTCGATGGGAAGGAGGATTGTGACACTGAGGGGTGAAGGTGGGAGCGACCCGGTCACATTGCGCCCAAAAAGCAGTGTGGCGCAACCCGACCAGGAGGTGCCACATCCGGGAACTACCCCTCTCGCCACGCCTTGCGTCATTTTGACCGATAATATAAATTGAGCAATTTGGGATCAGGCCTCGCTGAGGTTTCAAATTCCCCTGAAGGTAATGGAAGAGAATTCTGGGGCGATGGGGGAGGGGGCTGACCTCGTGCTGTTGCTGACTCTACACCCGAGCCCCAAATCACCCTGACCCTCCTCGGTGCGGCACACACACATTGAATAGGCAAAGGCAGCAGCCACATCCAAGTTGAATATCTGCAGACAAACCCATTCAGAGAGATGTGTTAGAAACTGCTGGGCAATGATTCAGTGAGGGGCAGCAACGAAGGCAGCAGGACAGGTACATAAGGTGGTTAAGGAGGTCTACGGGCCTTTATTAGCCGAGGCATAGAATATAAGAGCAGGAAGGTTATGCTGGAGCTGTATAAAATGCTTGTTAGGCCACAGCTAGAGTATTGTGTGCAGTTCTCGTCGCCACTCTATTGGAGGATGCGATTGCATTGGAGACGGCACGGAGGCGATTCACCAGGGTGTTTCAGCTATGTAGGGAGACTGGTTAGGCTGCGGCCAGTTTCCTTACAGCAGAGAAGGCTGACGGGGGGACCTGATTGAGGTGCACAAAATTATGAAGGTCATGTAGAGGGTAGTTAGGAAGGAACCATTCCCCTTGGTAGAGAGGTCAATAACCAGGGGCATAGATTTAAGGTAAGGGTAAGGGAAGGTAGAGGGGATTTGATGAAACACTTATTCATCCAGGGGTGATGGGACTCTGGCGGCATTGTAGCACAGTGGTTAGCACCATTGCTTCACAGCTCCAGGGTCCCAGGTTCGATTCCCCGCTGGGTCACTGTCTGTGCGGAGTCTGCACGTTCTCCCCGTGTCTGCGCGGGTTTCCTCCGGGTGCTCCGGTTTCCTCCCACAGTCCAAAGATGTGCAGGTGGATTGGCCATGATAAATTGCCCTTCGTGTCCAAAAAGGTTAGGTGGGGCTACTGGGTTATGGGGATAGGGCAGAAGTTTGGGCTTAAGTAAAGTGTTCTTGGGCAGCACAGTGGCGCAGTGGGTTGGCATTGCTGCCTCATGGAGCCGAGGTCCCAGGTTCGATCCCGGCTCTGGGTCACTGTCCGTGCGGAGTTTGCTCATTCTCCCCGTGTTTGTGTGGGTTTCGCCCCCACAACCCAAAGATTTTTTTTTTTAAGTGAGAGTACCCAATTCATTTTTTCCAATTAAGGGGCAATTTAGAGTGGCCAAGAAAGAAAAAAAAGTGAGGTGCTCTTTCCAAGGGCCGGAGCAGACTCGATGGGCCGAATGGCCTCCTTCTGCAGTGTAAATTCTATCGGCGATACACTGTCTGAAAGGGTGGTAGAGGGGGGAATCCTCACAACATTTAAGAAGTATTTAAATGAACTCTGGAAATGCCAGAGCGGACAAGGCTACAGACCAAGCGCTGGAAAATGGGGTTAGAATAGATAGGGGCTTGTTGGCGAGCACCGACACGGGGGGCCCATGGGTCTCTTTCTGTGCTGCAAATCTCGACCACTCTATGACTGCATGTTGGGTGTTGCTGAGCCGTGTGGAGAGGCTAAATCCGACTGTAGGAACCAGAATAGGAACGGCATGATTCACCTTTTGTTTTTAATAGTGGCTGGAGTTGGTAATGTGGGTGCTGGGGATATGAGAAGCAGCGGATATCATTATAGGTCAAAGGAACCACGAGCTACACTTATAAAGGATGCCTTACTCATGTTTACACACACTGATTTCTCGAAGAAGTTGACTGAATGTTCGAGCAGTACTTCTAAGTGACCAGTAACAGCAGCCTGACCGGATTTTATGTGTAAACCAGTGTAAGTTATATCTGGTCAAACTCACTGCACTTTTTTCGCTCCGAATCTCCCGTCCCATTTCTGCCTCCATAAGACCAAAACATTCGGCCACATGGCCCATCGAGTCTGCTCCGCCATTCAACCACGGCTGATCCCGGTTAAAGACTGGATCCTGGTTAAAGACTAGATCCAGGTTAAAGACTAAACCCTGGTTAAAGACTGGATTCTGGGTTAAAGACTAGATCCAGGTTAAAGACTGGATCCAGGTTAAAGACTGGATCCAGGTTAAAGACTGGATCCTGGTTAAAGACTGGATCCAGGTTAAAGACTGGATCCAGGTTAAAGACTAGATCCTGGTTAAAGACTGGATCCTGGTTAAAGACTGGATCCCGGGTTAAAGACTAGATCCCGGTTAAAGACTGGATCCCGGTTAAAGACTGGATCCTGGTTAAAGACTTAATCCCGGGTTAAAGACTGGATCCTGGTTAAAGACGAGATCCTGGTTAAAGACTGGATCCTGGTTAAAGACTGGATCCTGGTTAAAGATGAGATCCTGGTTAAAGGCTAGGGGCAAAATTCTCCGTCATCGGCGCGATGTCCGCTGACCGGCGCCAAAAACGGCATGAATTAGTCCGGCATCGTGCCGCCCCAAAGGTGCGGAATCCTCCGCATCTTGCGCAGCCAAGCCCTAACCTTGAGGGGCTAGGCCCACGCCGGACTGATTTCCGCCCCGCCAGCTGGCACGGAAATGACATTGCCGGGCGGCGCATGCGTGGGAGCGTCAGCGGCCCCTCACGGCATCCCCGCGCATGCGCAGTGGAGGGGGTCTCTTCCGCCTCCGCCGTGGTGGAGACCGTGGCAAAGGCGGAAGGAAAAGACTGCCCCCACGGCACAGGCCCGCCCGCGGATCGGTGGGCCCCGATCGCGGGCCAGGCCACCGTGGGGGCACCCCCCGGGGCCAGATCGCCCCGCGCCCCCCCCACGACGCCGGAGCCCGCCCGCGCCACCTTGTCCCGCCGGTAAGAGAGGAGGTTTAATCCATGCCGGCGGGACAGGCATTCCAGGAGCGGGACTTCAGCCCATCCGGGCCGGAGAATGGCCGGGGGGGGCCGCCAACCGGCGCGACGCGATTCCCGTCCCCGGGATCCTGGTTAAAGACTGGATTCCAGGTTAAAGACTAGATCCTGGTTAAAGACTGGATCCCGGGTTAAAGACTAGATCCCGGGTTAAAGACTGGATCCTGGTTAAAGACTGGATCCTGGTTAAAGACTGGATCCCGGGTTAAAGACTGGATCCTGGTTAAAGACTAAATCCTGGTTAAAGACTGGATCCCGGGTTAAAGACTGGATCCCGGGTTAAAGACTGGATCCTGGTTAAAGACTAAATCCTGGTTAAAGACTGGATCCCGGGTTAAAGACTGGATCCTGGTTAAAGACTGGATCCCGGGTTAAAGACTGGATCCTGGTTAAAGACTAAATCCTGGTTAAAGACTGGATCCTGGTTAAAGACTGGATCCTGGTTAAAGACTGGATCCTGGTTAAAGACTAGATCCAGGTTAAAGATTAGATCCCGGGTTAAAGACTAGATCCCGGGTTAAAGACTGGATCCTGGTTAAAGACTGGATTCCAGGGTTAAAGACGAGATCCCTGGTTAAAGACTGGATCCAGTTAAAGACTAGATCCCGGGTTAAAGACTAGATCCCGGGTTAAAGACTGGATCCTGGCTAAAGACTGGATCCCGGGTTAAAGACTAGATCCCGGGTTAAAGACTGGATCCTGGTTAAAGACTGGATTCTGGGTTAAAGACTAGATCCCAGGTTAAAGACTAGATCCCGGGTTAAATACTGGATCCTGGTTAAAGACTGGATCCCGGGTTAAAGACTGGATCCTGGTTAAAGACTGGATTCTGGGTTAAAGACTAGATCCCGGGTTAAAGACTGGATCCCGGGTTAAAGACTGGATCCAGGGTTAAAGACTGGATCCTGGTTAAAGACTAGATCCTGGTTAAATACTAGATCCCGGGTTAAAGACTGGATCCTGGTTAAAGACTGGATCCAGGGTTAAAGACTGGATCCTGGTTAAAGACTAGATCCTGGTTAAATACTAGATCCCGGGTTAAATACTAGATCCCGGGTTAAAGACTAGATCCCGGGTTAAAGGCTGGATCCTGGTTAAAGACTAGATCCTGGGTTAAAGACTAGATCCCGGGTTAAAGGCTGGATCCTGGTTAAAGTCTGGATCCTGGTTAAAGACTGGATCCTGGTTAAAGACTAGATCCTGGGTTAAAGACTAGATCCCGGGTTAAAGGCTGGATCCTGGTTAAAGTCTGGATCCTGGTTAAAGACTGGATCCTGGTTAAAGACTGGATCCTGGTTAAAGACTAGATCCCAGGTTAAAGACTGGATCCCAGGTTAAAGACTGGATCCCGGGTTAATGACTAGATCCTGGTTAATGACTAGATCCCTGATTGTCCAGTCCCCTTGCAGTGTGTTTCCTGGCAGCAGAGGCAGCTAGCTTGTCATTGGCTGCTGGCGGAATCTTCTGGTCCCTTCTAAGTCAATGGCGATTTGATTTGCTCCTCAGCCCTCGGCCGGTGGGGGGGGGGGGGGGGGGGGTGTGTCCGCAGTGGAAAGGCTGGAAAATCGCACCCTGTGTTTTGAAGAGTGTCTGGAAGGAGCAGAGATTTAAGATGGAAATCCCAGGACTTAGGGCCCAGGTAACTTGGTAACCTCCTCCGACCTTTTGAATATGCGTTCACGTTGAGGGGGCACATGGCGAGGTGGTCCTCATTGGGCAACTGGTGGGGGAGCGTGTGGTAAACTGGGCAATACACAGATGTATCTGTTCAAACACTGTCTGTACCTCATGGAAGCTCCTGGTTCTTGCATCTCAATCCCCTGGAGTTCAATGAGGAGAGAGCACACTCCTTCTTTGGGCAAAAGGAATCTCTGCCCCGGGGGAGATCAGCACACTCTGCCTCGGCCCTGGTTAAACATGGTGACGGGTTTCGATGGACATCAGACACTCAGTTGACCAAAATTAAGATGCTTACAAAGTAGACTGCCTGCTTACCAGTCGTGACATCACCCTTCTTTAACCAGGACAGAAAGACAAACCCTGTCATTTTGCAACATCCACATTACACATTGTGGTCAGGGTGTCATCGAGTGCATGGATTAGATGGCCACTAACTTCCCCTTGCGACCAATCTAACTGTGTCTATTTATAGGGCAGGTATTCATACTGTTTTTGATGCAGCTGATGGGACAGAATTGACCAGATAAGATCACCACACTATGGCTCATTTGCACTCACTAGAAGTGACATACATTCACTTACATATGTGGCACAGTGATTGGCACCACTGCCCATTCCGGCCTTGGGTGACTGTCTGTGCGGAGTCTGCACGTTCTCCCCGTGTGTGCGTGGGTTTCCTCCGGGTGCTCCGGTTTCCTCCCACAGTCCAAAGATGTGCAGGTTAGGTGGATTGGGCGTGCTTTAAAAAAAAAAAAAAATTTAGATTGCCCAATTCTTTTTTTTCCCAATTAAGGGGCAATTTAGTGTGGCCAATCCACCTACCCTGCACATCTTTTTGTGTTCGTGAGGGTGAGACCCACGCAGACACGGGAAGAATGTGCAAACTGCTCACGGACAGTGACCTGGGGCTGGGTTTCGAACCCGGGTCCTTGGTGTCGTGAGGCAGTAGTGCTAACCGCCGCGCCACCGTGCAGCCCACGGTTTGACCATGCTAAATTGTCCCTTCTTGTCGGCAGGTTAGTTGTGGTTAAAGGGTTATGGGGATGGGGCGGGGGAGAGGGCCTGGGTAGGGCGCTCTTTCAGAGGGTCGGTGCAGACTCCATGGGCTGAATAGTTTCCCCGCACTGTAGGGATTCTCTAGTTCGATGCAGCGTTCACATCCGATATTCTGCACAAACCTGTAGCTAAACGCGGCGGTTTGATTTCCAACTTTAATCAAGTTTTTAAAATAAATTTAGAGTACCCAATTGTTTTTTTTCCCAATTAAGGGACAATTTAGCGTGGCCAATCCACCTACCCTGCACATCTTTGGGTTGTGGGGGCGAAACCCACGCAAACATGGGGAGAATGTGCAAACTCCACACGGACAGTGACCCAGAGCCGGGATCGAACCTGGGACCTCGGCACCGTTAAGCAGCAGTGCTAACCCACTGCATCACCGTGCTGCCCTTTTAATCAAGTTTAAAGGGCTGTGCAACCTAAATATCAATTCACGTTGGTACAGGGGGAGAGGCTGGTGTGAATCGCCTAAACGTTTCGAGACCCAAATGCATATGAATGCAGTAAAATAGGTGAGCTTTGGGTATGAATGACCTGAAACAATGTCAGGGCATTGGGTTCACAGGGAGATGGCCTCCAAACAGGCCTTTTGAAAAAAGAAACAACGGTGGAATCTTTCCCCATTTCAAAGTGAAATTAACATTCGCAAATGCTGGACACGATACTCCAGCAGAGAGAGAGAGGTGGCGTGCTCGTCACTTTCGCTCAATTCGATACAAGGGGTCAAAAAGGAAACAGCTTTCCTTGCCCAGAATGTTCGCTGATCCATTGATTCGGAGTAAAGTAGCAAACTCATCACTGCGCGTTTGGCATCAGCGGAGTGGTAAACCTGATTCCCCGCCCCCCCCACAACCCACGCCTCCCCCAATTCCTCACCAACACCTCCCCCCCCCTTGTCATGATACTCAGGTAAACATCATGGTGCAAACATACATACACACTGATGGACAGATCAACGGACCAATCAACACACACACAACACCACAGGCAAGAGCATACACTATAAAACGGGGAGCACGACACTTCCCGCTCATTCCAGCAGGAGACAGCTCAGGGCACAGAGCTCACAGCAAGCCACTCAGACATCCACCATGTGCTGAGTGCCACTCCAAGATAGTATTAGGAATAGGTCCACAGATTCAAGGGTAATGAACGAACCTCAGTAACCAGTTTACCATTGTAAATATTGTTAGTAATAAAACTGAGTTGTACCATCCGCAACCGTGTTGGTTCGTCTGTGTAGCAGAGCACCCAACACGACATAGTACCAGGTTTGGAACCCGGTAACTGTGAGATCTACCTACGAATCCTCAGGAATCCGCCATCCTGCGCCATGGACACCGTCAGCATGCCACAGCCTTTACAAATCGCTGGAAACCTCGGCGTCAATTGGAAGCTGTTTAATCAGCGCTTCCAGCTCTTCCTGGAAGCCACCGAAAGGGAGAGCGCTTCGGACACCAGAAAAATCGCCCTCCTCCTCTCCACGGCAGGGCAACACGCCATCCATGTCTACAACTCCCTGGTGTTCACGGAAGGTGAGGACAAGACCAAATACAAGACGGTCCTTCTCAAGCTCGACCAACACTTCAACGTCGAGGTAAACGAGAGTTTCGAGAGGTATCTCTTCCAGCAGCACCTGCAGGGTAAGGATGAGCCCTTTCAATCCTTCCTTACGCATCTCCGTATCCTCGCGCAGTCCTGCGGATACGACACCACCTCCGATTCAATGATTCGGGACCAGATCGTTTTTGGGGTCACCTTGGGCACCCTACGCCAGCAGCTCCTCAAAATTAAAGGCCTCACCCTGGCCTCCGCAATCGAAGCCTGTGTCCTGCATGAAAACGCGACCAGCCGCTACTCCCAATTTCAGGCGGCCGAATCGGCACGGCAGGGGTCCTACGCGGCCGGATCGGCGAGGCAGGCGTCCTACAAGGCCGAACGGGTCCAGGCGATCGAGTTCCTCCCAGCCCCCGGCCCGGATGAAGGCGGCCATTTTGCGCGCTTTCCGCGGCCTCCCGCGTTTGTGCGCGCCAAAAAAGACATTGACGCAGAGGGACATGACGTGCAGGCGTGCTCGACGCAAGACCGAACTGCGCATGCGCGGTGGCGCAACGAACGCCATGACGTCACGACGTGTGGCAACTGCGGAGCCGCACATTTAAAGCGGCAATGTCCGGCAAAAACCGACAATGCCTCCGCTGTGGCAAGATGGGCCACTACGCTGCCTGCTGTCGAGCAGCTCAACCTGCCAATGCCCCCAATTCCGACAACCTCGCAGGGACGTGCGGACCATTCAGCCTCCTTACAGTCATGCCCAGACGATATCCAAACCAGTGACACAGACGACCGGGACGCCTTCCGTGTTGTGGTCATTGATAGGAACCGGATGTCTCCAGGCAGGACCCACCAGCCGATGCCACTGAACAGTGTCAATCCGGGTGATGAATGGTGTGCCACCCTAGCGGTCAACCCGAATTCGTCGCCCACCTACTAGGCTGGACTTATGAGCCTGTTTGAACATTGAACTCACTGATGTCTCATACCACTGTGTTAATATGTTTCTTTTTTTCCTTGTCGTTACAGGAGTTCGTTTTGACGTTTAACATTTTCACGTGTTTTGTTTATGGTACAACCTCGTTGCTATGTCACACCTGACAACGCCCCATGTATATAGTTTAGCCTCATGTACATGCTGTAGATATTGCACACACACACACATTCAGCTGCACTCAGTACACATCTCTATTTATAACCACATAGGCACATGTTCTTGTAAAAAAGGGGGGATGTCATGATATTCAGGTGAACATCATGGTGCAAACATACATACAAACTGATGGACAGATCAACGGACCAATCAATACACACACAACACCACAGCCAATCACAGGCAAGAGCATACACACTATAAAACAGGGAACACGACACTTCCCGCTCATTCCAGCAGGAGACAGCTCAGGGCACAGAGCTAACAGCAAGCTACTCAGACATGCACCGTGTGCTAAGTGCCACTCCAAGATAGTGTTAGGGATAGGTCCACAGATTCAAGGGTAATGAACGAATCACGGTAACCAGTTTACCATTGTAAATATTGTTAGTAATAAAACTGAGTTGTACCATCCGCAACCGTGTTGGTGCGTCTGGGTAGCAGAGCACCCAACACGACACCCCCCACAACCCTCACCCCCACCCCTCTCCAACACCTCCCCCTCACAACCCCCCGCACCCCTCACCAACACCTCCCCCCCACAACCCCCCCCACCCCTGACCAACACCCCCCCACCCCTGACCAACACCTCCCCCCCACAACCCCCCGCCCACCCCTCACCAATACCTCCCCCCACCCCTCACCAACATCCCCCCACCCCTGACCAACACCTCGCCCCCAAAATCCCCCACCCACCCCTCACCAATACCTCCCCCGCACCCCTCACCAACAGCTCCCCCCCCAACCCCTCACCAACACCTCCCCCCCCACCCCTCACCAACACCTCCCCCCCAAAACCCCCTCCCCCACCCCTCACCAACACCTCCCCCCCAACAACCCCCCACCCCCCTTTGAGATGACAAAAGGCAGTCAGATGTCACCGCTGGACAGCTGTCGTTTTGTTGGACCTGGAGAGATGTTGCTCGGTAAGGAGTGGGGAGGGGGAGTGGAGGGGGAGGGGGAGGACAGGGGGAGGGGAAGGGCCCCTCCCACCCACCCAGTCCTTCGTGGGAGCCGGAGATCCAGTCACATCTGACGGATGATGAAAGGAAAAAGATGGCTTGTGTTTTAAGCCTTTATTGATCGCAGGAACACTGGCAGCATCTCACCACAGATCCAGGCCATTCGACACAGCTGGTCCCTTACTGGTCCTGTCCCCACCCCATCTCAGGCCCTTCGATATACATTCAACATCCCTAAATATATATTTAACACACACTCACAGACACACCCACACACACACTCACATAGACACCCACACACACACTCACATACACACCCACACACTCACATACACACCCACACACACACTCACATACACACCCACACACACTCACATACACACCCACACACACACTCACATACACACCCACACACACTCACATAGACACCCACACACACACTCACATACACACCCACACACTCACATAGACACCCACACACACACTCACATACACACCCACACACTCACATACACACCCACACACACACTCACAAACACACCCACACACACACTCATGTACACACCCACACACACACTCACATACACACCCACACACTCACTCACATACACACCCACACACTCACATACACACCCACACACTCACATACACACCCACACACACACTCATGTACACACCCACACACACACTCACGTACACACCCACACACTCACATACACACCCACACACACACTCACACCCACACCCACTCACATACACACCCACACACACACTCACATACACACCCACACACACACTCACACCCACACCCACTCACATACACACCCACACACACACTCACATACACACCCACACACACTCACATAGACACCCACACACACACTCACATACACACCCACACACACACACTCACATACACACCCACACACACACTCACGTACACACCCACACACACACTCACATACACACCCACACACACACTCACATACACACCCACACACTCACATACACACCCACACACTCACATACACACCCACACACACACTCACATACACACCCACACACACACTCACATACACGCACATTCACATAGACACCCACATAGACACCAGACACACGCACCGATACGCAGACATGCATAGACACAGACATAGTCATGCGACACACACATATAGGCACACTTACACACATAGTCAGAGACATGCCTATGCACACACAGACATAGGCATGGAGATACACACACAGAGACATTGATACGCATACACAGCCATACACATTTATACATGCACACACATACATGCATACATTGACATGCATACACACACACAGCCATTGACACACCTATACACACAGACATGGACATGCATGCACACTCACACAGACATAGGCACATACATATACATTGACACATCGGGCAGCACAATGGTTAACACCCTTACCTCACAGCGCCAGGGACCCGGGTTCAATTCCTGCCTCAGGTGACTGTGCGGAGTCTGCACTTCCTCCCCGTGTGTGCGTGGGTTTCCCCCGGGCGCTCCGGTTTCCTCCCACAGTCCTAAGATGTGCGGGTTAGGTGGATTGGCCTTGCTAAATTGCCCTTAGTGTCCAAAGGTTAGGTGGGGTTACTGGGTTACGAGGATAGGGCGGGTGAGTGGGCCTAGGTAGGGAGCTCTTTCAGACTGTCGGTGCAGATTCAATGGGCCGAATGGCCTCCTTCTGCACTATAGAGATTCTATGGTTCTATGATAGACACACATACTCACACATACATAGGCACGCATACACACACAGACAGACATACAGACAGACGTACACAGACATACATATGCACATCGACATGGACATGCACACGCATGCAGTCATAGCTACGCATACACACAGACACACATACACATACCCACACAGGCATGTGTACACATATGTACGCATACACACAGATACACATAGAACATAGAACATTACAGCTCAGTACAGGCTCTTCGGCCCTCGATGTTGCATACACAGACATGCATACACACACATAGACAAACACACATGGGCACATACACAGACACACACATAGACACAGGCACTCATATACACAGGCACATAGACACACACATAGACACACACACTTATAAACACACATGCAGGTCCGTGTGCATACACACACACATACACATGTAAACAATATAATTTCTGAATTCCTTCATCTATCCTAGAATGTGTAGGTTATTCCCAACCCTGTACATCAATTGAAACAGTGTTGGGTAATATCAGTAATAATCACATTCAAATGAAATTCCTTCACCTGCTCTTTTAATTAAAATTGGCGCACGGACAAAGGAATCGTCTTCCACACACATTGAACCTTGTTCAGAGTTAATAACATGTTGTGATGTCAAACCCAGTCTTTTTCCTGCAAACCTCAGGTAGTGTTTTTGATAGGAACAGAGGCGCTTATCGCATCTCTTCCCCTCTCAAAGAATGTTAATGTAATAAAAACCTTCAGGCAGAGATGGTAACAGGATTTGGTGGTCATTAGTCCACAGCAAAGAAACCTTCCCAGCTGATCTGTGCCAGAGATTACTCCACAAAACCCTCCTCCATCTCAACATTCTTGTCGGTACTACTTTGCATCCGTCTTTGCTGGAGAAGAGGATGCAGCCAATGCAACAGTAAAGGAGGAAGGAGCATCGACACTGGAATTAGATGTAAACAGATCAGGATGAGCTGTTAAAAACTTGGCCAATCGCAAAGTAGAAGATTCACCCAATCAGAGAATGAACTGAAAATCGCTTATTGTCACAAGTAGGCTTCAAATGAAGTTACTGTGATAAGCCCCTAGTCGCCACATTCCAGCGCCTGTTCGGGGAGGCTGTTACGGGAATGCATCCTGGATTACCGAGGGAAGTAAGGATGGAAATCGCAGGAGCTCCGACCACAATCTTCCAATTCTCTTCAGATACGGAGATGACGCACAGAGACCTGAGTGTCACACCCCTGCTTAAAGATGGAGAGATGGGGAGAGGGCGACACGGGGGCGCAGTGGTTAGCACTGCTGCCTCACGGTGCTGAGGACCCGGGTTCGATCCCGGCTCTGGATCACTGTCCGTGTGGGGTTTGCACATTCTCCCCATGTCTGCGTGGGTCTCACCCCCACAACCCAAAGATGTGCAGGGTAGGTGGACTGGCCACGCTAAAATTGCCCCTTAATTGGAAACAACAAGAATTGGGCGCTTTAAATTTATTAAAAAGAAAAGAAAAGTTGGAGATTTGGATAAACCCAGCAACTACAAGTCAATCTGAGTAGTCAGGTGGGAGATATACTGAGAGACAGTAGTTTGGAACAAAATGAATTTGGGAAAGTGGCAATGGACATAGATTGAAGACGATTTGCGCAAGTAACAGAGAGCCAATACGTTTTTTTTACAAAGTTTTGTGATCTGGAAGGTGCTGCCTGAAAAGGCAGTGGAAACAGATTCAATAGGAACTTTCAAAAGGGAATTGGATAAGTATTTGTAATACAAACTGCAAGATAAAAGAGAAATGAGCAAGAGGAGCGGCATTGATGGAGTAGTTCAGTTAACGAGCCAGAAGACGCACTGTTGGATTGATGGCCTCTTGCTGTGCAGTACGACACGACGTCTGGAAGCTGCCTTTTGTCGGGGCTAATTGATGGAGTCACCCCTGCCCCGCGCAGTCCTGGTGCCTCGCCATCCGGTTGGTAGTTAAGGTAGACCTCACTGAGCGAAGATGAAGAGTTAGAACGCGATATTCTACAGCTAGTCGGAGAGCTTTAATCCGTCTTGGAGGCCTTAGAGGCGGTAGCTTCTGCTGGCACTGAATAGAGATGAGGGCCGGGATTCTCCGACCCCCCCCCCCACCGGGTTGGAACACCCCTGGGGGTAGGCGCGAATCCCGCCCCGCCGTCCCGACGCGGGCTGCCGTATTCTCCAGCGCCGTTTGTCGGGCGGCGGCGGGATTCCCGCCACGCCGGTCGGGGGCCGTCGACAGCAGCCTCCCCCCGGCAATTCTCCGGGCCCCGATGGGCTGAGCGGCAGTCCAGTTTTACCCAGTCCCGCCGGCGAGAATTACTCACCTCACGCACGGCGGGACCTGGCAGGTAAGTGTGCGGGAGCGATCCTTGGGGGGGTGGGGGAGTACGGGGGTTCTGACCAGGGGGGGGGGGGGGGCTCCCACAGTGGCCTGGCCACAATCGAGGCCTACCGATCCTGCGGGCAGGCTAATTCCGTGGGGATATTTCTTTCCTCTCGCCTGAGGAATGAGGGAGTTCACTGGAGATAGATCTTGGCCTGACATCTCCGGTCGTCGGGATTCACTTTTCCCACTGGCGGCGCATCCCCTGCCCATGGGAATCCCGGCGGCATTGTTTGTGGGATCTTGCTGTGCATAAATTGGCTGCTGTGTTTCCCACAACACAACCGTGACTACACTCCAGAAAGTCCTTCATTAGCTGTAAAGTACTTTGGGATGGTGGGGAAAGGAAATTATTTCTTGAATTTCACTTGAAGCCACCTAAATGAAGAGTTTGCACTTACTGCAATGCTGCAAAATCTGAAACCCTTTCGGTGAAAGGCTCCTTCCTCCCTTCCTCTCTCCTAAATCCCTCATTTTTAACTTGTGTCTCCCGGGATTTGACCTCGTTGCCACAGTGATTGGCTTTGCCAGTGTGGAAAGAATCATCTGGGGGCCTCTTTTACTCTTAAGGAAACAAGTCCAACTCTCTTCACCTTTCCTCATAACTCAGATTGCTAACTCCAAACTTACCGTGGGAAAAGGCGGAAGAGATTTACTGGAATGTTACCAGGATGAGCGACTTCAGTCCTGTGGAGGGGCTGGAGAAACAGGAATTCTCTTTGCAGAGGGAAGATTAAACATAGAAAGATAGAAAATAAGTGGAGGAGGAGGCCATTCGGCCCTTCGAGCCTGCTCCGCCATTCAATAGGATCATGGCTGATCATGCAAATTCAGTATCCCACTCCCGCTCTCTCTCCAGACCCCTTGATCCCTTTAGCCCCAAGGGCCACGTCCAGCTCACTCCTGAATATATCCAACGAACTGGTCCCGACAGCTTTCTGAGGTAGAGAATTCCACAAATTCACAACTCTCTGAGAGAAGATGTTCTTCCTCATCTCAGTCCTGAATGGCTTACCCTTCATTCTTAGGCTGTGACCCCTAGTTCTGGACGCCTCCAACATCGGGAACATTTTTCCCACATCCAGCCTGTCCAGTCCCATCAGGATTTTAGATGTTTCTATGAGATCCCCTCTCATTCTTCTGAACCCCAGTGAGTACAAGCCCAGTCGATCCAGCCTTTCTTCATATGTCAGTCCTGCCATCCCGGGAATTAGTCTGGTGAACCTTCGCTGGACACCCTCAATAGCAAGAATGTCCTTCCTCAAACTAGGAGACCATTATGGAGTGCGATTCTCCGACCCCCGCCGGCGTATTCTCCGGAAGCTTTGTTAAGTGAAGAGTGAATAGAAGTCTTCAAACTTTTGAGGGTTTTGACAGAGTGGAGCGGGAGAAACGGAGTCCGCTGGCAGGAGGGTTGGCAACCTGGAGATACAGATTTAAGGCCATTCGCAAAAGGGACAGGGAGTTTTTCTTACGTAGCGAGTGGTCGCGGTCCGAAGGGCGGTGAAAGCAGGTCCAGTAGGAGCTTTCAAAAGGGGACTGGATAAATAATTGAAAAGAAGTGATTTGCAGGGCGATGAGGAAAGAGTAGGTGGAAGGGAACTAATTCTTTCAGAGGTGGTACCGATGCAATGGGCCAAATAGCCTCCTTTCGTGTTGTGCGATCAGTGGGATCTCCCTGTCCAGCTTGCCGGTGGGATTTGCCAGATAAACCAGACTCTCGCCTGGCTCGCCACATTTCCCCGTAGTGCAGGCTGGAAAAGTCCCAAACTGATTCTCTGATGCGCAAAGCTTTACTCTCTCTGGATCTGCTTCCTGTGATTAAGTGCTGGCGAAGACCTGAAGGGCATTTGATCATCATCACTACACAGCAAGAATATTCCAGAACCTTTATTTTAAAACAGAGGAGAGAAGGTTTTCATTTCTCCGTTAGCACTGTAATGCTGCTGCCCTTAATCGCCTTATCCAGAGGAAGACAGATCTCACAGAGCTTTTCAATCTAACATTCTCGGGGTGCTGGGCATTGCTGATATTGATTACCCCTCCCGAGGTGCCCTGGGTTTGATACATTTGCTTGACGAGGCCACTTCAGAGGGCGGTTACGAGTCAACCACAATGCAATGGGATTGGAGTCCCAAATAGATCTAAACCCTGTAAGGACGGCAGATTTCCTCCCCCTGAAGGACAATGGGTTTGTTTTTGGTGACTGTAACCGCCAACAACTTCATGGTCACATTTGATGGTGCCAAATCTTGAAAACGATTTTTAAAGATCAGTAAGATTTGAACTCACTTTCATCTGGATTACTATCATCATAATGGTTACACCAGTGCTTCCGCTGACACTCAGCCCTTTCCTCAGGGACCGACATAATTCACCGCCAGTTAAGCAAAGTCTTTGTTTTAATATTCTAATCCTCGTTTTCAAATCCTTCCATGACTACCCTCCTCCCCGATTTCTGTAATCTCCTTCAGCTCCCTATCTCTGTGATCTCCGCCAGCCCCTATATCCCTCTCCCTATCTCTGTGATCTCCGCCAGCCCCTACAACTCTCTCCCAATCTCTGTAACCTCCTCCAGCCCCTACATGCCCTCCCTATCTCTGTAACCTCCTCCAGCCCCTACACCCCCTCCCTATCTCTGTAACCTCCTCCAGTCCCCTACACCCGTCCCTATCTCTGTAACCTCCTCCAGCCCCTGCACCCCCTCCCTATCTCTGTAACCTCCTCCAGCCCCTACACCCCCTCCCTATCTCTGTAACCTCCTCCAGCCCCTACAACCCTCTCCCAATCTCTGTAACCTCCTCCAGCCCCTGCACCCCCTCCCTATCTCTGTAACCTCCTCCAGCCCCTACACCCCCTCCCTATCTCTGTAACCTCCTCCAGTCCCCTACACCCCTCCCTATCTCTGTAACCTCCTCCAGCCCCTACACCCCCTCTCTATCTCTGCAACCTCCTCCAGCCCCTACACCCCCTCCCTATCTCTGTAACCTCCTCCAGCCCCTACAACCCTCTCCCAATCTCTGTAACCTCCTCCAGCCCCTGCACCCCCTCCCTATCTCTGTAACCTCCTCCAGCCCCTACACCCCCTCCCTATCTCTGTAACCTTCTCCAGCCCCTACACCCCCTCCCTATCTCTGTAACCTCCTCCAGCCCCTACACCCCCTCCCTATCTCTGTAACCTCCTCCAGCCCCTACAACCCTCTCCCAATCTCTGTAACCTCCTCCAGCCCCTGCACCCCCTCCCTATCTCTGTAACCTCCTCCAGCCCCTACACCCCCTCCCTATCTCTGTAACCTCCTCCAGCCCCTACACCCCCTCCCTATCTCTGTAACCTCCTCCAGCCCCTACACCCCCTCCCTATCTCTGTAACCTCCTCCAGCCCCTCCACCCCCTCCCTATCTCTGTAACCTCCTCCAGCCCCTACACCCCCTCTCTATCTCTGCAACCTCCTCCAGCCCCTACACCCCCTCCCTATCTCTGTAACCATTCCAGTCCCTACACCCCCTCCCTATCTCTGTAACCTCCTCCAGCCCCTACACTCCCTCTCTATCTCTGCAACCTCCTCCAGCCCCTACACCCCCTCCCTATCTCTGTAACCTCCTCCAGCCCCTCCAACCATCCCTATCTCTGTAACCTCCTCCAGATCCTACAAACCTATCTCTGTAACCTCCTTCAGCCCCTACAAACTTCCCTATCTCTGTAATCTCTTCCAGACCCATAAAGCCCTCCCTATCTTTGTAACCTCCTTCAGCCCCTACAGCCTTCCCTAACTCTGTAACCTCCACCAACCTCAACAGCCTTCCCTATCTCAGCAACCTTCTCCAGCTCAACAACCCTCCCGATCTCTGTAACCGTGTATGGACGGCACATGGCACAGTGGTTAGCACTGCAGCCTCACGGCGCTGAGGACCCGGGTTCCATCCTGGCCCTGGGTCACTTTCCATGTCGCAGTTTTTAGAGATTTTAGTATGTTACAGGCGCTATACACAGTCATCTTTTCAATGTTGTGCTGTCAATATTTGAATGTGCAGATATGACCCGTTGAAACTGGGATATTCTTAGGCAGTGATGGTCAGTGGTGAGTGCACAGAGTGATTGCTGGTGGTTACACTAGGTGAACATTATAAAGGTGAATTTGATTTGTGGGTGGCACGGTAGCACAGTGGTTAGCACTGTTACTTCAAAGGGCCAGGGTCCAGGGTTCAATTGCTGGCTTGGGTCACTGTCTGTGCGGAGTCTGCACGTTCTCCCCGTGTCTGCGTGGGTTTCCTCCGGGTGCTCCGGTTTCCTCCCACAAGTCCTGAAAGACGTGCTGTTAGGTAATTTGGACATTCCGAATTCTCGCTCTATGTACCCGAACAGGCGCCGGAGTGTGGCGACTAGGGGATTTTCACAGTAACCTCATTGCAGTGTTAATGTAAGCCTTGTGCGTGTATGTTGGTTTATGTATGTGTTAGAAAGTGCAAATGTGTGCGCGTGCAAGCGTGTGGGGGGGGGGGGGGGTGTGTGCATGTGAGCGTTTTGGGGGCGGGTTGTATGCATGCGAGCCTGAGTTGGCGCTAGCTAATGGCAGATATTGTTGATTTGCGATAACTGGAAAAAAGACCAAAACATTGATTAATCTGTCCCTGCTCTTTTTTTAAATAAATTTAGAGTACCAAATTAATTTTTTTCCAATTAAGGGGCAATTTAACGCGGCCAATCCACCTAGCCTGCACATCTTTGGGTTGCGGGGGCGAAACCCACGCAGGCACGGGGGAGAATGTGCAAACTCCACACGGACAGTGACCCAGAGCCGGGATCGAACCTGGGACCTCGGCGCCGTGAGACTCTGTCCCTGTTCTGACGCCCTTCTGTCAACCCGTCAATCCCACCCCAGCCTCACGAGAAAGTGAGATTTTGTGGCCAGGGTTTGTGTACAAGAGACGGCGGACACAAAGAATCCCACTTAGAGAGTGATGACTGGATACAGTGAAGAGCGGGAGAACTGGTACCAATGTAGCAACTTAATCACATCACTCAAACATTCTCAACTGCTGGAAATGAATGCATCAACTAACACTTGACTGAGATGAAATGAACTATAACAGGAGCTCCTACGCGTCCTGAAGCCGATTGAGACAGATTATGAGCTTCTGAATCAGCTCACAGAGCGGTGATGAGGAATCAAATGTTTAGCGCTGAAGCACGCGGTATTTTTAAATGGCCTTCAGCGGAATGTGGCTGGCTCCAGGTTTCAAATCTTTCTGTGTCGCCCGTCTGTAATTGTCTCCTGCGGTTTATTCTGGGTGAAGTCCAGATTCTTCAAGACCCCTTGAAGCCGGCCAGCCGTGCCTCAGTAAGTAGCACAACCTTTCCAGGTCTGACTCAATTGGTTTTTCATCAGCTGGGGAAAGATTAAATCTGGGTGGGGCACCCAGATCGGATTGGGGCGCCTCGAGAGACCTGCCTTAAAGTGGATGGGGCACAGAGTTTGAGATTGTGCGCAGAGAGAGAGACAAAACCATCAAACATCTCCTGATATTGGGCAGAGGGAGCTCCCAATGGACTTCACTTCTCTCAAGAAGGTATCAGACACCCAAGGGGTGCGGCACGAGATAACACACGATATTATAGAACATAGAATATACCGTGCAGAAGGAGGCCATTCGGCCCATCGAGTCTGCACCGACCCACTTAAGCCCTCACTTCCACCCTATCCACCAGCTTTGACAAAGAGTCATCGGACTCGAAACGTTAGCTCTTTTCTTTCCCTACAGATGCTGCCAGACCTGCTGAGATTTTCCAGCATTTTGTCCCCCGTAACCCAATAACCCCTCCTCCCCTTTTTGGTCACTAAGGGCAATTTATCACGGCCAATCCACCTAACCTGCACGTCTTTGGACTGTGGGAGGAAACTGGAGCACCCGGAGGAAACCCACGCACACACGGGGAGGATGTGCAGACTCCGCACAGACAGTGACCCAGCGGGGAATCGAACCTGGGACCCTGGCGCTGTGAAGCCACAGTGCTACCCACTTGTGCTACCGTGCAGCCCGACATCATCACACTGGTCGGTCTGCATGGGTTTCCTCCGGGTGCTCCGGTTTCCTCCCACAATCCAAAGATGTGCAGGTTAGGTGGGTTGGCCATGATAAATTGTCCTTAGTGTCCAAAAAGTTTAGGTGCGGTTACTGGGTTGCGGGGATAGGGTGGACTTAAGTCGGGTGCTCTTTCCAGGGCCGGTGCAGACTCAATGGGCCGAATGGCCTCCATCTGCACTGTAACCTCTACAATTCTATAGAAGTATGGTGGGCAGGAGGGCACCACAATTGGGAAATAATTAACAACCATTTAAGCTCGTCAACAGTCTAATCGACTGCAATAATATGTCCTCGATACAATACTAACCCCCCCCCCCACCCAGCATCGGAAGCACAGCAGGTGGGGGCATCATTTCTTTGCACTGCTGGTTGTTAGGGTGGATATAAAGGCTAGAGGTTAGTCTGTGCCTGACTTTAGCAGGAGACGCTGCTGACAGACAGATATGGCAGCTGGAGGAACACGTGAGGGAGGAAGGGTTATGTTGACGAGGTTGGATGAGTAGGGGGGCAGTGAGAGGAGGTTTGTGTGGAACATGGGCGCAGCCTCGTTGTGCCTGTTTCTGTGCTGTGGATTGTATGTAACCCTGTCTGACATTCCCGCAATCCGCCAGGTGCTACAACACAGACCCCAGCAGAGGTCAGCCAATTATTGCCCAAGCACCAGCTTTAACAGAGGCTACAGGTGTAAACCGTGGGTGAACCTGGACCTCAGCAATGTGCAATCCTTCCCCACACAATTCTCCATCCGGGATCCTAACCCCGGTACACACATCGCCTCACACCTTTCGCCATTCCCAGGTGGGACATATGGAATGGGATTTGCCAAATTGCAAACTGAAGGTAGCTGCCAGTTCAGCTCGGTACGGGATCTCTGTTCCCAAGCCGGGAGCGTGAGAGAATCTCCTTCCCTGAGACACAGCAGGTAACGGGCTCCTTCTGTGTGATTGGTTGAGGGACAAAATAACACTGGGTTCAAATCCCTGCGTCTGAATGTCAGAGGGACCCTCACCTTGAGATTACTTCGAATGACCACCTGATATAATGGTGTGTTCACCTTTCTGTTGAGAATATGGAGGGTAAGGAATGGCCCAGGATGGTTTGTCTGCCCTTGTTCCACCGCCATTGTTGACTCATGTCAGGTCACAGGTCCAGGAACTGCCAACAGTGTCCACACTGCCTCTGCAATGAGGTCCTCTGCTTCAGAGGACCAGGGTAGCTGGGCTGAATTCTGCGTTTGCTCAATGTCCACACATGAGTCATCTGCAGTGAGGACCATTGATGGGTGACAAGAGCAGGTGAGCCCATCCTGGGCCAGATATCCGGGGATAGTTACAGTGCCCCTGGATAGTTACAGTGCCCCTGGATAGTTACAGTGCCCCTGGATAGTTACAGATCCTCCTGGAGATAAACCAACAAGATCTAGACCGGGGAGCAAAGCCTCTGACCTCTTGCATCACACAATTCAATATCTTACCAGTGTATCAGGCCTCTCCCCCAACTCCATCTCTCTGTCTCCCTCTCTCCTAGCTGAGTGTCTCTCTCACCCAGCCCCCTGCCTATCCCTCTCTTTCCCCCAATCAATATTAGTGTGTGACCCTTCCTCTCGGTTACTTTATCTCTCCCTCTCTTTGTCTGTCCTTGTCTCTCTGTCTCTATCTGTGTGTCTCTCCCTCTATGTTTGTGTCTGTATACAATATAAATAGTCTGTCTCTTGCTGGCTATCACTAACTCTCTCTCTGTCTCCCTCTTTGTCTGTCTCTCCCTCTCTTTCTGTCTCCCACTCTCTATCTCCCACTCCCTTTCTGTCTGTCTGTCTGGTCTCTCCTCCTCTCTCTCTCTTTCTGTCTCTGTCTGTCGGTCTGTCTCACTCTCTCTCCCCCTCTCTGTCTCTCCCTCTGTTTGTCTCTTTCTGTCCCATTGTGTCTCCCTCTCTGTCTGTCTCTCTCTCTCTTTCTGTCTCTCTGCCTGTCTGTCTTGTCTCTCCCCCTCTCTGTCGGTCTCTCTCATTCTATCTCTGTCTGTCTGTCTCTCTCTCACCCTCTCTGTCTCGTTCTGTCTCTGTCTGTCTGTCTTGCCCCCTCTGTGTCTTTCCCTTTCTGTCTGTCTGCCTCGTTCTGTCTCTCTCTCCCCCTTCTCTGTCTCTTTCTGTCTGTCTCTTTCTCCCCCTCTCTGCCTGTCAAAGAGGGGAAGACCTCTTTGTCTGTCTCTGTCTGTCTCTCTCCCTCTCTCTCAGTCTGTCTGTCTGTGTCCCCCTTTTTGTCTCTCTCGCTCTTTCTGTCTGTCTTGTCTCCCCCTCTCGGTCTGCCTGTCTCTCCCTGTCTGTCTCCCCCTCTCTGTCTCTGTCTGCCTGTCTCTCCCCCTCCCTCTCGGTGCTGTGTGGGTTAATGTTTGCTGGTGCATTGATGGTGTGAGAGAGAGAGGCTGGGCCAAGCAGGGCGGCCCCGCCCTGGAGTCGAGCCCAGGCAGCTGCAGGCTGCAGAGTGAGACTGAGTGAGCGAGCGAGCGCCGAGCGAGCAGCTGCAAGTGGCTGGGCAGAGGCGGCAGGATAACGGGCAGGTACTGTACCAGGGAGCGGGCAGCACTCACCGTCAGATTGGAGTTAGACTGGCGCAGCTTTTAACCTGGGCTCTGGTCACTGCCTTTCAGCAAGAAGGAAAAACGTTGGTTTTGGATACAAAGAGAAATAGGTTTTATGCTGATGGGAGTTCAGAAATCAGATGAATTGAGAGAGAGGATTAATTGATGGCACCAGTGTGTGTGTGTGTGTGTAACTATTGGCAACAGATGATAGCAGCTTGACTGCTGCACAGTCTGCAGCCCACAGTCTCTGACACATATGGGGTTTTTGGGTGTTAAAATACTTTTATTTTCAATGACCTGTTTTGGTTAATCTCCCCCTGCGCTTGGCTCCGATGCTCACAACGAAGAGTAGGTCTTTGATTTTCAGGAATTGTATCATGGTGGGGGCTGCTGGTTTTTATTTGTTTAAATACTAACATGGTTGCAATCCCACCCCCTCCCACTCAAAAAAAAATGCCTAGCATAACGAGAATGAAAAATGAAATGCAAATCGCTTATTGTCACAAGTAGGCTTCAAATGAAGTTACTGTGAAAAGCCCCTAGTCGCCACATTCCGGCGCCTGTTCGGGGAGGCTGGTACAGGAATTGAACCGTGCTGCTGGCCTGCCTTGGTCTGCTTTCAAAGCCAGCGATTTAGCCCAGTGTGCTAACCAGCCCCTAGAATGAGATGATCTTTGTTTCCCCCCCCCTCTCTCTCTCCCACCCCTGTCTCTCTCTCTCTCTTCCCCCCCCTCCCCCACCCACTCTCCCCCCCCCACTCTCCTCCCCCCCCCACTCTCCCCCCCCACTCTACCCCCCCCCACACTCTACCCCCCCCCCCACACTCTACCCCCCCCCCACACTCTCCCCCCTCCCCTCCCCCCCCCTCGTGATAGAATTTAGTTTTAACAGACAGAGTGACATTCAGAACGTGAAAGAGAAAGAAGTGGTTGAAAATTCAAGGCTTTCAAGGGCTTTACAAGAAGTATTCAGATAGAGGTCAGGGGGCAAAGGAGAGACAGAGAGAGAGAAAGAGAATGAGAGTCGGTACACTGCGGCAAACTCTGCAGTCTCTGTCTCCTCTCCTCTCTAGACATGCTCCCTCTGCAGTGCCCCTGAACCCCCCCCCCCCCTATCACTGAGATCATCTTTGTTCCTCCATCAAAACGGGGCAAAACTATCTCGACTTCAAATTTTTTTTAAAGCCCTCTCAGCCGATTTATTTTGCTTGAAGACCCTCCTCATTCAAGAGGGGATTATTATTCACATGTAGAAGATAAAAACAGAAAACGCTGGATAATCTCAGCAGATCTGGCAGCATCTGTGGAGAGAGATACAGAGTTAACATTCAGGCACTAAATATCCATATTTATTCAACCAAAGGTATCAATGGAACCTTTCGGGGTAACTGTGGCAGACCGAAGGTTATCGTTTAATTTGGGGGTTTGGTCACTGCCCGTGTGGAGTTTGCACATTCACCCCGCGTCTGCGTGGGTCTCCCCCCACCCCCAACCCAACCCAACCCAACCCAACCCAACAAGATTGTGCAGGGTAGGTGGACGGGCCAGGCTAAATTGCCCCTTAATTGGGAAATAAATGAATTGGGTACTCTATATTGACTTTTTATTTAAATTAGGGGTTTGCTAATAATGAATCTGCACCTCATTCAACCCCCCCCCCCTCCCTCCCTCCTCCCTCCCTCCCTCCTGCCCCATGCAATGATCACTAGTGTTAAAGAACCGTGGTCAGATTTTATCATTTTCTCAGAATAAAACAGACAGCCCAGGTTTTGAGTGCTGGAATTTCGACAGCCTGGTCCAGAATAGTCTCGAGTTGGATTTTGCATCAGTGATTTTCCATCTCTTTCTCTCTCTCTCTCTAAATCTCTGCTCCATTTCTCCTCCCGAGCTCAGATGATGCTTCGGGTGTCAGCTCTTCCGTGTCATTTTTTTCCCTCTCTCTCTCTGAGACGTGCGAACATTTCTGCAATTCTGAAAATCCGCCTCGCTGCCGCTGCTTGGCTCTCGGCTGGTGGTGAACCAGGAGGCATCGCGTTGCTTGTGGCGCATTGGGTTTATCGGACTGCGCCTCTGCTGCCGGTTTAAGCCTCCGATCGCATTCCCAAAGTTCAGTGCATCCGTCAGAAATCCCTGCGATTCACAACGGGAGAAGGTGGGATTGGTTTGGTTTTAATTTACATTTCTTTTATCAGGCTATAATGTGAATTTGAGTGAGTCGAAGGAGTGGGGAAATACTGCACCATCGGTCCCTGGCGGGAGCTGAACCGACCTATTTAACCCGTTGGGGACTAATGCACATTAAAAGATTAACATTCGAGAGAATCTGACAGGGTTACAGAATTCAGTTCTATCCTGCAGTGTTTCTGCGAAGCAGATCGAACAATACGTCGCAGGTTGGAGAGGTTTTACGTTCTGTACAATTCTAAACATTCTTTTTGCTCAAATGAATGTTGCATCTTCCAGTATCGGCAGTCAGGAATATATTGATGCAGTCTTCCCCTCCCCCAGAGATAGGTTTGAGTGGTGATCAGATTTCGGGCAGGCTTTTGTCCCAGATTGGTCAGTCCAGGTCAGACGAGCTAGAAAACGACAAAGTTCCAGCTGGACGAGACAGGCGGGATGCAGGAAGGGTGTTCCCGATTAGTGGGTATGTTCAGAACCAGGGGTCACAGTCTGAGGATTTGGGATGAACCATTTAGGACTGGGACGAGGAGCGTTTCCTTCACCCAGAGAGTGGTCGGCCTGTGGAATTCCGTACAACAGGAAGTAGTTGAGGCCAAAACATTGAGGGTGGGATTCTCCAATGCGCAAGCCGCGTTCTCCGGCGTAGCGCCCCCCCTAGCCGGCAGCGGGATTCTCCGCTCCGCCAGCTGCGTTCTCCGGCACGGCACCCCCCCCCCCCCTGCCGGCAGCGGGATTCTCCGCTCCGCCAGCCACGTTCTCCGGCACGGCGCCCCCCCCCCCCCCCCCCCCCCCCCGCCGGCAGCGGGATTCTCTGCTCCGCCAGCCACGTTCTCCGGCGCGGCGCCCCCCCCCCCGGCAGTGGGATTCCCCGTTCCCGCAGCCAGCCAATGGGGTTTCCCAGTATGGCCACCCCACGCCGTCAGGAAATGCGCGGGCGTGAGTGCGCTGCCGGGGGAGTGCACAATCCCGCCAACGGAGAATCCCGCAGCGTACGTCTCCAAAAAAGAGTTCGATAAAACTCTTGGAGCAAAAGGGATTGAAGAATACGGGGAGAAAGCGTGATTAGGCTACAAAGTTGGATGATCAGCCATGAGCATAAGGAATGGGTGGAACAGGCATGAAGGGCCGAATGGCCTCTCTTGCATTTGTTTTCTGTGTTTCTATGTTCCCAGGATCGTGAGTAGATGTTAGACTGTACCCGGGGTGGTGACTCCGGGTTAGACTGTATCTGGGATGGTGACGCCGGGTTAGACTGTATCTGGGATGGTGATGCCGGGTTAGACTGTATTTGGGATGGTGACGCCGGGTTAGACTCTACCCGGGATCATTACGCCGGGTTAGACTGTACCCGGGATGGTGAGACCGGGTTAGACTGTACCCGGGATGGTGACGCCGGGTTAGACTGTACCCAGGATGGTGAGACCGGGTTAGACTGTACCCGGGAAGGTGAGACCGGGTTAGACTGTACCCGGGATGGTGAGACCGGGTTAGACTGTACCCGGGATGGTGAGACCGGGTTAGACTGTACCCGGAATGGTGACGCCGGGTTAGACTGTACCCGGGATGGTGACGCCGGGTTAGATTGTACCCGGGATGGTGAGACCGGGTTCGACTGTACCCGGGATGGTGACACCGGGTAAGACTGTACCCACGATGGTGAGACCGTGTTAGACTGTACCTGGGATGGTGAGATCAGGTTAGACTTTGCCCGGGATGGTGACGCCGGGTTAGACTGTACCCGGGATGGTGAGACCGGGTTAGACTGTACCCGGGATGGTGAGACCGGGTTAGACTGTACCCAGGATGGTGAGACCGGGTTAGACTGTACCCGGGATGGTGAGACTGGGTTAGACTGTACCCAGGATGGTGAGACCGGGTTAGACTGTACCCGGGATGGTGAGACCGGGTTAGACTGTACCCGGGATGGTGAGACCGGTTTAGACTGTACCCAGGATGTTGTGACCGGGTTAGACTGTACCCGGGATGGTGAGAACGTGTTGGACAGTACCCGAGATTGTGAGTCCGAGTTAGACTGTACCCGAGGTCATGGGACCGGGTTTGATTGTCTTCGGGATGGTGTGACTGGGTTAGACTGTACCCGGTGGACGTTTCAGTTGGGGAGCATTTCGTGAACAGTGACCACAATTCAGTAAGTTTTAAAGTGCTGGTGGACAAGGATAAGAGTGGTCCTAGGGTGAATGTGCTCAATTGGGGAAGGCTAATTATAACAATATTAGGCAGGAACTGAAGAACATAGATTGGGGGTGGATGTTTGAGGGTAAATCAATATCTGACATGTGGGAGGCTTTCAAGTGTCAGTTGAAAGGAATTCAGGACCGGCATGTTCCTGTGAGGAAGAAGGATAAATGTGGCAAATTTCGGGTACCTTGGATAACGAGAGATATTGTAGGCCTCGTCAAACAGAAAAAGGAGGCATTTGACAGGGCTAGAAGGCTGGGAACAGATGAAGCGTGTGTGGAGTATAAGGAAAGTAGGAAGGAACTTAAGCAAGGAGTCAGGAGGGCTAGAAGGGGTCATAAAAAGTCATTGGCAAATAGGGTTAAGGAAAATCCCTAGGCTTTTTATGCGTACATAAAAAGCAAGAGGGTAGCCAGGGAAAGGGTTGGCCCACTGAAGGATAGGCAAGGGAATCTATGTGTGGAGCCAGAGGAAATGTGCGGGGTACGAAATGAATACTTTGCATCAGTATTCACCAAAGAGAAGGAATTGGTGGATGTTGAGTCTGGAGAAGGGTGTGTAGCTAACCTGGGTCATATTGAGATCCAAAAAGATGAGGTGTTCGTCGTCTTGAAAAATATTAAGGTGGATAAGTCCCCAGGGCCTGATGGGAGCTACCCCAGAATACTGAAGGAAGCTAGAGAAGAAATTGCTGAGGCCTTGACAGAAATCTTTGGCTCCTCACTGTCTTCAGGTGATGTTCCAGAGGACAGGAGAATAGCCAATGTTGTTCCTTTGTTTAAGAAGGGTATCAAGGATAATCCAGGGAACGACAGGCCGGTGAGCCTTACTTCAGTGGTAGGGAAATTACTGGAGGGAATTCTTTGAGACAGGATCTACTCCCATTTGGAAGCAAATGGACGTATTGGTGAGAGGTAGCATGGTTTTGTGAAGGGGAGGTCATGTCTCACTAACTTGATAGAGTTTTTCGAGGAGGTCACTAAGATGATTGATGCAGGTAGGGCAGTGGATGTTGTCTATATGGACTTTAGTAAGGCCTTTGACAAGGTCCCTCATGGTAGACTAGTACAAAAGGTGAAGTCACACGGGATCAGGGGTGAGCTGGCAAGGTGGATACAGAACTGGCTAGGTCATAGAAGGCAGAGAGTAGCAATGGAAGGATGCTTTTCTAATTGGAGGGCTGTGACCAGTGGTGTTCCACAGGGATCAGTGCTGGGACCTTTGCTGTTTGTAGTATATATAAATGATTTGGAGGAAAATGTAACTGGTCTGATTAGTAAGTTTGCAGACGACACAAAGGTTGGTGGAATCGCGGATAGCGATGAGGTCTGTCAGAGGATACAGGAGGATTTAGATTGTTTGGAGACTTGGGCGGAGAGATGGCAGATGGAGTTTAATCCGGACAAATGTGAGGTAATGCATTTTGGAAGGTCTAATGCAGGTAGGGAATATACAGTGAATGGTAGAACCCTCAAGAGTATTGAAAGTCAAAGAGATCTAGGAGTACAGGTCCACAGGTCACTGAAAGGGGCAACACAGGTGGAGAAGGTAGTCAAGAAGGCATACAACATGCTTGTCTTCATTGGCCGGGGCATTGAGTATAAAAATTGACAAGTCATGTTGCAACTGTATAGAACCTTAGTTAGGCCACACTTGGAGTATGGTGTTCAATTCTGGTCGCTACACTACCAGAAGGATGTGGAGGCTTTAGAGAGCGTGCAGAAGAGATTTACCAGAATGTTGCCTGGTATGGAGGGCATTAGCTATGAGGAGCGGTTGAATAAACTCGGTTTGTTCTCACAGGAACAACGGAGGTTGAGGGGTGACCTGATAGAGGTCTCCAAAATTATGAGGGGCATAGACAGAGTGGATAGTCAGAGACCTTTTCCCAGGGTAGAGGGGTCAATTACTAGGGGGCATAGGTTTAAGGTGCGAGGGGCAAGGTTTAGAGGAGATGTACGAGGCAAGTTTTTTACACAGGGTAGTGAGTGCCTGGAACTCGCTGCCGGAGCAGGTGGTGGAAGCAGGGACAATAGTGACGTTTAAGGGGCATCTAGACAAATACATGGATAGGATGGGAATAGAGGGATACGGACCCAGGAAGTGTAGAAGGTTTTAAGTTAGATGGGCAGCATGGTCGGCACAGACTTGGAGGGCCGAAGGGCCTGTACCTGTGCTGTACATTTCTTTGTTCTTTGGGATGGTGATACCGGGTTAGACTGTACCTGGGATGATGAGACGGGGTTAGACTGTACCCGGGAGGGTGACACCAGGTTAGACTGTACCCGGGAGGGTGACACCGGGTTAGACTGTACCTGGGATGATGAGGCGGGGTTAGACTGTACCCGGGATGGTGACACCAGGTTAGACTGTACCCGGGATGGTGAGACCGGGTTAGACTGTACCCGGGAGGGTGACACCGGGTTAGACTGTACCCGGGATGGTGAGACCGGGTTAGACTGTACCCGGGAGGGTGACACCGGGTTAGACTGTACCCGGGATGGTGAGACCGGGTTAGACTGTACCCGGGAGGGTGACACCGGGTTAGACTGTACCCGGGATGGTGACACCAGGTTAGATTGTACCCGGGAGGGTGACACCGGGTTAGACTGTACCCGGGATGGTGAGACCGGGTTAGACTGTACCCGGGAGGGTGACACCGGGTTAGACTGTACCCGGGATGGTGAGACCGGGTTAGACAGTACCCGGGAGGGTGACACCGGGTTAGACTGTTCCCGGGATGGTGAGACCGGGTTAGACTGTGTCCGGGACTGTGAACAAAGGACAAGGAATAGTACAGCACAGGAACAGGCCCTTCGGCCCTCCAAGCCCGTGCCGACCATGCTGCCCATCTAAACTAAAATCTTCTGCACTTCCTGGGTCCGTATCTCTCTGTTCCCATCCTATTCATGTATTTGTCAAGATGCCCCTTAAACATCACTATCGTCCCTGCTTCCACCACCTCCTCCGGTAGCGAGTTCCAGGCACCCACTACCCTCTGTGTAAAGAAACTTGCCTCGTACATCTCCTCTAAACTTTGCCCCTCGCACCTTAAACCTATGCCCCCTAGTAATTGACCCCTCTACCCTGGGGAAAAGCCTCTGACTATCCACTCTATCTATGCCCCTCATAATTTTGTAGACCTCTATCAGGTCGCCCCTCAACCTCCTTCGTTCCAGTGAGAACAAACCGAGTTTATTCAACCGCTCCTCATAGCTAATGCCCTCCATACCAGGCAACATTCTGATAAATCTCTTCTGCACCCTAGCTAAAGCCTCCATATCCTTCTGGTAGTGTGGCGACCAGAATTGAACACTATACTCCAAGTGTGGCCTAACTAAGGTTCTATACAGCTGCAACATGACTTGCCAATTCTTATACTCAATGCCCCGGCCAATGAAGGCAAGCATGCCGTATGCCTTCTTGACTACCTTCTCCATCTGTGTTGCCCCTCTCAGTGACCTGTGGACATGTACACCTAGATCTCTCTGACTGTCAATACTCTTGAGGGTTCTACCCCTGAGACCGGGTTAGACTGTACCCAGGATGATGAGACCGGGTTAGACAGTACCCGGGATGGTGAATCCGGGTTAGACAGTACCTGGGATGGTGACGCCGGGTTAGACTGTACCTGGGATGATGAGACCGGGTGAGACTGTACCCGGGATGATGAGACCGGGTTAGACTGTACCCGGGAAGATGAGACCGGGTTAGACTGTACCCAGGATGATGAGACCGGGTTAGACTGTACCTGGGATGGTGAGTCCGGGTTAGACAGTACCTGGGATGATGACGCCGGGTTAGACTGTACCCGGGATGGTGAGACCGGGTGAGACTGTACCCGGGATGATGAGACCGGGTGAGACTGTACCCGGGAGGGTGAGACCGGGTTAGACTGTACCTGGGATTGTGAGACCGGGTTAGACTGTACCCGGGATGGTGAGACCGGGTTAGGCTGTACCTGGGAAGAAGAGACCGGGTTAGACTGTACCTGGGATGGTGAGACGGGGTTAGACTGTACCCGGGATGGTGACACCGGGTTAGACTGTACCCGGGATGGTGACACCGGGTTAGACTGTCTCGGCTGATATAAATGCCTTGTAATGATGGTGTTTGGTGTTTCCGGGAGTGAGTAGGAATCAGCATCTCTGATTTAAATCCGGGATATTTCCTCTTTATAATGTCATCGATGTTGGTGTGACAGATTGTCTGTATGTGTGAGGCCTGTTTAGTTGCTGTTTTGCCAGCATAACCATTTTAAAATAGACCTCGTGTCGCTGTTGAACAATGAAAGAAAAATGGAAGTTGGAAACAGGTATTTTGAATTTAAAAAAAGGCGTTCTATGTCAAACAAATGCCTCTATCATTTCCAATTCCTCTTTGCTGATTTCCCCCCTCATTCCTCGTTCGGAATGAATCAAGTGCGGGCGGGTACTTGGCTGCAGTTTTTATTTATTAATGATTGCGATCGGATGGTGCGAGCTTCCAGTACTGAAGGTTACTGCAGTGGCAAGAGGAAAAATCCGGACTGGCATTCACTCAGCAGGTGCGACACCTTCTCCCGTCATTCCCCCCCACCTCCCAATCCCTCCATCCCCCACCCTCGCCCCCACACGCACAAACCCCACCTGCCAAAAACAAATGTCCATTCTGAGATTGTTCAGCGAGCGTGGCCAGCAGGAATGGAAACTCGGAGAAGTGAAGAGCCAACGACATGAATATTGCACAGTCCGTGTGTCAGCGTTCACAGGTTCGAGTTTCTACCGAAACACTCG
The DNA here is from genome assembly GCF_047496885.1 of Scyliorhinus torazame. Classification (NCBI taxonomy): domain Eukaryota; kingdom Metazoa; phylum Chordata; class Chondrichthyes; order Carcharhiniformes; family Scyliorhinidae; genus Scyliorhinus; species Scyliorhinus torazame. The sequence continues at coordinate 6,908,776 of NC_092736.1, read as the reverse complement.
CAGACTGAGCACGATTATCCAGCTATCTGAGCGATACCTCACGGGAGAGACGACCCGTTTAATGGAAAATCCATGATTATTATAGCCCCCCCCATTCATTCTGCTGCTTCTATCCATTCCTCTCCTCCCCATCTCCCCACAGTCACAGTGGTTCCCCACGTCCCTCGCTGGCCTCTCTCGTGTCTCTCTCCACAAACCAGGCCCCCCTCCCGAAACCACCCTCTCAGGCAACATTCCCATGTCCCGCCACCCTCTGCCCAGACCCCACTCTCTTTTTTTAATTCTTAGACGGGACGAGATGGGGAAGAGAGGGGGTCAAGAGAGGGGAAGGAGAGGAGACCCCAAACTGCCCCAACCCATGGGCTGAGTTGGCTGCTTGGATGTTGAAGTGAACCACGTCGCGGTGGGTCTGGAGTCACGTGTAGGCCAGACCGGGTAAGGACGGCAGATTTCCTCCCCTAAAGGACATTAGTGACCCAGATGGGTTTTGACATCGATACCACAATGCCGCCCCCCTGCCCACCCTTCATTCCCCGTCTCCTCCCCCCACTCTCCTGTCCCTCATACTCCTGTCCCTCACACTCCTGTCCCTCACACCCCTGTCCCTCACACCCCTGTCCCTCACACTCCTGTCCCTCACACTCCTGTCCCTCACACTCCTGTCCCTCACACCCCTGTCCCTCACACCCCTGTCCCTCACACTCCTGTCCCTCACACTCCTGTCCCTCACACTCCTGTCCCTCACACTCCTGTCCCTCACACCCCTGTCCCTCACACCCCTGTCCCTCACACTCCTGTCCCTCACACTCCTGTCCCTCACACTCCTGTCCCTCACACTCCTGTCCCTCACACTCCTGTCCCTCACACTCCCGTCCCTCACACCCCTGTCCCTCACACTCCTGTCCCTCACACTCCCGTCCCTCACACCCCTGTCCCTCACACCCCTGTCCCTCACACCCCTGTCCCTCACACCCCTGTCCCTCACACTCCTGTCCCTCACACTCCTGTCCCTCACACCCCTGTCACTCACATTCCTGTCCCTCACACTCCTGTCCCTCACATTCCTGTCCCTCACACTCCTGTCCCTCACACTCCTGTCCCTCACACTCCTGTCCCTCACACTCCTGTCCCTCACACCCCTGTCCCTCACACCCTGTCCCTCACACTCTGTCCCTCACACTCTGTCCCTCACACTCTGTCCCTCACACTCCTGTCCCTCACACTCCTGTCCCTCACACTCCCGTCCCTCACACTCCTGTCCCTCACACTCCTGTCCCTCACACTCCTGTCCCTCACACTCCTGTCCCTCACACCCCTGTCCCTCACACTCTGTCCCTCACACTCCGGTGCCTCACACTCCGGTGCCTCACACTCCTGTCCCTCACACTCCTGTCCCTCACACTCTGTCCCTCACACTCTGTCCCTCACACTCCCGTCCCTCACACTCCCGTCCCTCACATTCCTGTCCCTCACACCCCTGTCCCTCACACTCCTGTCCCTCATACTCCTGTCCCTCACACCCCTGTCCCTCACACTCCCGTCCCTCACACTCCTGTCCCTCACACTCCCGTCCCTCACACTCCCGTCCCTCACATTCCTGTCCCTCACACCCCTGTCCCTCACACTCCTGTCCCTCACACTCCTGTCCCTCACACTCCTGTCCCTCACACCCCTGTCCCTCACACCCCTGTCCCTCACACTCCTGTCCCTCACACTCCTGTCCCTCACACCCCTGTCCCTCACACTCCCGTCCCTCGCACTCCTGTGCCTCGCACTCCTGTCCCTCGCATTCCTGTCCCTCGCACTCCTGTCCCTCACACTCCTGTCCCTCACACTCCTGTCCCTCACACTCCTGTCCCTCACACTCTGTCCCTCACACTCTGTCCCTCACACTCCTGTCCCTCACACTCCTGTCCCTCACACTCCCGTCCCTCACACTCTGTCCCTCACACTCTGTCCCTCACACTCCTGTCCCTCACACTCCCGTGCCTCACACTCCTGTCCCTCACACTCCCGTGCCTCACACCCCTGTCCCTCACACCCCTGTCCCTCACACCCCTGTCCCTCACACTCCCGTCCCTCACACTCCCGTCCCTCACACTCCTGTCCCTCACACTCCTGTCCCTCACACCCCTGTCCCTCACACTCCTGCCCCTCACACTCCTGCCCCTCACACTCCTGCCCCTCACACTCCTGCCCCTCACACTCCTGCCCCTCACACTCCTGCCCCTCACACTCTGTCCCTCACACTCTGTCCCTCACACTCCTGTCCCTCACACTCTGTCCCTCACACTCCTGTCCCTCACACTCCTGTCCCTCACACTCCTGTCCCTCACACTCTGTCCCTCACACTCTGTCCCTCACACTCTGTCCCTCACACTCCTGTCCCTCACACTCCTGTCCCTCACACTCTGTCCCTCACACTCCTGTCCCTCACACTCCTGTCCCTCACACTCTGTCCCTCACACTCTGTCCCTCACACTCTGTCCCTCACACTCCTGTCCCTCACACTCTGTCCCTCACACTCCCGTGCCTCACACTCCTGTCCCTCACACTCTGTCCCTCACACTCCTGTCCCTCACACTCCTGTCCCTCACACTCCTGTCCCTCACACTCCTGTCCCTCACACTCCTGTCCCTCACACTCTGTCCCTCACACTCCCGTGCCTCACACTCCCGTGCCTCACACTCCCGTCCCTCACACTCTGTCCCTCACACTCCTGTCCCTCACACTCCTGTCCCTCACACTCTGTCCCTCACACTCTGTCCCTCACACTCTGTCCCTCACACTCCTGTCCCTCACACTCCTGTCCCTCACACTCCTGTCCCTCACACTCCCGTGCCTCACACTCATCCCTCACACTCCCGTGCCTCACACTCCCGTGCCTCACACTCCCGTGCCTCACACTCCTGTCCCTCACACTGTCCCTCACACCCCTGTCCCTCACACCCCTGTCCCTCACACCCCTGTCCCTCACACTCATCCCTCACACTCCCGTGCCTCACACTCCTGTCCCTCACACTCCCGTGCCTCACACTCATCCCTCACACTCCTGTCCCTCACACTCCTGTCCCTCACACTCCTGTCCCTCACACCCCTGTCCCTCACACTCTGTCCCTCACACTCCGGTGCCTCACACTCCGGTGCCTCACACTCCTGTCCCTCACACTCCTGTCCCTCAGACTCCTGTCCCTCACACTCCTGCCCCTCACACTCCTGTCCCTCACACTCCTGTCCCTCACACTCCTGTCCCTCAGACTCCTGTCCCTCACACTCCTGTCCCTCACACTCCTGTCCCTCACACTCCTGTCCCTCACACCCCTGTCCCTCACACTCCTGTCCCTCACACTCCTGTCCCTCACACTCCTGTCCCTCACACTCCTGTCCCTCACACCCCTGTCCCTCACACCCCTGTCCCTCACACTCCTGTCCCTCACACTCCTGTCCCTCACACTCCTGTCCCTCACACTCCTGTCCCTCACACTCCTGTCCCTCACACTCCCGTCCCTCACACCCCTGTCCCTCACACTCCTGTCCCTCACACTCCCGTCCCTCACACCCCTGTCCCTCACACCCCTGTCCCTCACACCCCTGTCCCTCACACCCCTGTCCCTCACACTCCTGTCCCTCACACTCCTGTCCCTCACACCCCTGTCACTCACATTCCTGTCCCTCACACTCCTGTCCCTCACATTCCTGTCCCTCACACTCCTGTCCCTCACACTCCTGTCCCTCACACTCCTGTCCCTCACACTCCTGTCCCTCACACCCCTGTCCCTCACACCCTGTCCCTCACACTCTGTCCCTCACACTCTGTCCCTCACACTCTGTCCCTCACACTCCTGTCCCTCACACTCCTGTCCCTCACACTCCCGTCCCTCACACTCCTGTCCCTCACACTCCTGTCCCTCACACTCCTGTCCCTCACACTCCTGTCCCTCACACCCCTGTCCCTCACACTCTGTCCCTCACACTCCGGTGCCTCACACTCCGGTGCCTCACACTCCTGTCCCTCACACTCCTGTCCCTCACACTCTGTCCCTCACACTCTGTCCCTCACACTCCCGTCCCTCACACTCCCGTCCCTCACATTCCTGTCCCTCACACCCCTGTCCCTCACACTCCTGTCCCTCATACTCCTGTCCCTCACACCCCTGTCCCTCACACTCCCGTCCCTCACACTCCTGTCCCTCACACTCCTGTCCCTCACACTCCTGTCCCTCACACCCCTGTCCCTCACACCCCTGTCCCTCACACTCCTGTCCCTCACACTCCTGTCCCTCACACCCCTGTCCCTCACACTCCCGTCCCTCGCACTCCTGTGCCTCGCACTCCTGTCCCTCACATTCCTGTCCCTCGCACTCCTGTCCCTCACACTCCTGTCCCTCACACTCCTGTCCCTCACACTCCTGTCCCTCACACTCTGTCCCTCACACTCTGTCCCTCACACTCCTGTCCCTCACACTCCTGTCCCTCACACTCCCGTCCCTCACACTCTGTCCCTCACACTCTGTCCCTCACACTCCTGTCCCTCACACTCCCGTGCCTCACACTCCTGTCCCTCACACTCCCGTGCCTCACACCCCTGTCCCTCACACCCCTGTCCCTCACACCCCTGTCCCTCACACCCCTGTCCCTCACACTCCCGTCCCTCACACTCCCGTCCCTCACACTCCTGTCCCTCACACTCCTGTCCCTCACACCCCTGTCCCTCACACTCCTGCCCCTCACACTCCTGCCCCTCACACTCCTGCCCCTCACACTCCTGCCCCTCACACTCCTGCCCCTCACACTCCTGCCCCTCACACTCTGTCCCTCACACTCTGTCCCTCACACTCCTGTCCCTCACACTCTGTCCCTCACACTCCTGTCCCTCACACTCCTGTCCCTCACACTCCTGTCCCTCACACTCTGTCCCTCACACTCTGTCCCTCACACTCTGTCCCTCACACTCCTGTCCCTCACACTCCTGTCCCTCACACTCTGTCCCTCACACTCCTGTCCCTCACACTCCTGTCCCTCACACTCTGTCCCTCACACTCTGTCCCTCACACTCTGTCCCTCACACTCTGTCCCTCACACTCCTGTCCCTCACACTCTGTCCCTCACACTCCCGTGCCTCACACTCCTGTCCCTCACACTCTGTCCCTCACACTCCTGTCCCTCACACTCCTGTCCCTCACACTCCTGTCCCTCACACTCCTGTCCCTCACACTCTGTCCCTCACACTCCCGTGCCTCACACTCCCGTGCCTCACACTCCCGTCCCTCACACTCTGTCCCTCACACTCCTGTCCCTCACACTCCTGTCCCTCACACTCTGTCCCTCACACTCTGTCCCTCACACTCTGTCCCTCACACTCCTGTCCCTCACACTCCTGTCCCTCACACTCCTGTCCCTCACACTCCCGTGCCTCACACTCATCCCTCACACTCCCGTGCCTCACACTCCCGTGCCTCACACTCCCGTGCCTCACACTCCTGTCCCTCACACTGTCCCTCACACCCCTGTCCCTCACACCCCTGTCCCTCACACTCATCCCTCACACTCCCGTGCCTCACACTCCTGTCCCTCACACTCCCGTGCCTCACACTCATCCCTCACACTCCTGTCCCTCACACTCCTGTCCCTCACACTCCTGTCCCTCACACCCCTGTCCCTCACACTCTGTCCCTCACACTCCGGTGCCTCACACTCCGGTGCCTCACACTCCTGTCCCTCACACTCCTGTCCCTCAGACTCCTGTCCCTCACACTCCTGCCCCTCACACTCCTGTCCCTCACACTCCTGTCCCTCACACTCCTGTCCCTCAGACTCCTGTCCCTCACACTCCTGTCCCTCACACTCCTGTCCCTCACACTCCTGTCCCTCACACTCTGTCCCTCACACTCCTGTCCCTCACACTCCTGTCCCTCACACTCCTGTCCCTCACACTCCTGTCCCTCACACTCCTGTCCCTCACACTCCTGTCCCTCACACCCATGCCCCTCACACCCATGTCCCTCACACCCATGTCCCTCACACTCCTGTCCCTCACACTCCTGTCCCTCACACTCCTGTCCCTCACACTCCTGTCCCTCACACTCCTGTCCCTCACACTCCCGTGCCTCACACTCCCGTGCCTCACACTCCCGTGCCTCACACTCAGTCCCTCACACTCAGTCCCTCACACTCAGTCCCTCACACTCCCGTCCCTCACTCCCGTGCCTCACACTCAGTCCCTCACACTCAGTCCCTCACACCCCTGTCCCTCACACTCCAGTCCCTCACACTCCAGTCCCTCACACTCCAGTCCCTCACACTCCAGTCCCTCACACTCCAGTCCCTCACACTCCTGTGCCTCACACTCCTGTCCCTCACACTCAGTCCCTCACACTCCCGTGCCTCACACTCAGTCCCTCACACTCAGTCCCTCACACTCAGTCCCTCACACTCCAGTCCCTCACACTCCAGTCCCTCACACTCCCGTCCCTCACTCCCATGCCTCACACTCCCGTGCCTCACACTCATCCCTCACACTCCTGTGTCTCACACTCCCGTGCCTCACACCCCTGTCCCTCACACTCCTGTACCTCACACTCCTGTCCCTCACACTCCTGTCCCTCACACTCCTGTCCCTCACACTCCTGTACCTCACACTCCTGTCCCTCACGCCCCTGTCCCTCACACTCCTGTCCCTCACACTCCTGTCCCTCACGCTCCTGTCCCTCACGCCCCTGTCCCTCACGCTCTTGTCCCTCACGCTCTTGTCCCTCACACTCCCGTGCCTCACACTCATCCCTCACACTCCTGTCCCTCACGCCCCTGTCCCTCACACTCCTGTCCCTCACACTCCTGTCCCTCACGCTCCTGTCCCTCACGCTCTTGTCCCTCGCGCTCTTGTCCCTCGCGCTCCTGTCCCTCACACTCCCGTGCCTCACACTCCTGTCCCTCACACTCTGTCCCTCACACTCCTGTCCCTCACACTCCTGTCCCTCACACTCCTGTCCCTCACGCTCCTGTCCCTCGCGCTCCTGTCCCTCGCGCTCCTGTCCCTCACACTCTGTCCCTCACACTCCCGTGCCTCACACTCCTGTCCCTCACACTCCTGTCCCTCACACTCTGTCCCTCACACTCCTGTCCCTCACACTCCTGTCCCTCACACTCTGTCCCTCACACTCCTGTCCCTCACACTCCTGTCCCTCACACTCCTGTCCCTCACACTCCTGTCCCTCACACTCCCATGCCTCACACTCATCCCTCACACTCCCGTGCCTCACACTCCCGTGCCTCACACTCCTGTCCCTCACACTGTCCCTCACACCCCTGTCCCTCACACCCCTGTCCCTCACACTCATCCCTCACACTCCCGTGCCTCACACTCCTGTCCCTCACACTCCCGTGCCTCACACTCATCCCTCACACTCCTGTCCCTCACACTCCTGTCCCTCACACTCCTGTCCCTCACACCCCTGTCCCTCACACTCTGTCCCTCACACTCCGGTGCCTCACACTCCGGTGCCTCACACTCCTGTCCCTCACACTCCTGTCCCTCACACTCCTGCCCCTCACACTCCTGTCCCTCACACTCCTGTCCCTCAGACTCCTGTCCCTCACACTCCTGTCCCTCACACTCCTGTCCCTCACACTCCTGTCCCTCACACTCTGTCCCTCACACTCCTGTCCCTCACACTCCTGTCCCTCACACTCCTGTCCCTCACACCCCTGTCCCTCACACCCATGTCCCTCACACCCATGTCCCTCACACCCATGTCCCTCACACCCATGTCCCTCACACTCCTGTCCCTCACACTCCTGTCCCTCACACTCCTGTCCCTCACACTCCTGTCCCTCACACTCCTGTCCCTCACACTCCTGTCCCTCACACTCCTGTCCCTCACACTCCCGTGCCTCACACTCCCGTGCCTCACACTCAGTCCCTCACACTCAGTCCCTCACACTCAGTCCCTCACACTCCCGTCCCTCACTCCCGTGCCTCACACTCAGTCCCTCACACTCAGTCCCTCACACTCAGTCCCTCACACTCCAGTCCCTCACACTCCAGTCCCTCACACTCCAGTCCCTCACACTCCAGTCCCTCACACTCCAGTCCCTCACACTCCTGTGCCTCACACTCCTGTCCCTCACACTCAGTCCCTCACACTCCCGTGCCTCACACTCAGTCCCTCACACTCAGTCCCTCACACTCAGTCCCTCACACTCAGTCCCTCACACTCCAGTCCCTCACACTCCCGTCCCTCACTCCCGTGCCTCACACTCCCGTGCCTCACACTCATCCCTCACACTCCTGTGTCTCACACTCCCGTGCCTCACACCCCTGTCCCTCACACTCCTGTACCTCACGCTCCTGTCCCTCACGCCCCTGTCCCTCACGCTCTTGTCCCTCGCGCTCTTGTCCCTCGCGCTCTTGTCCCTCGCGCTCCTGTCCCTCGCGCTCCTGTCCCTCGCGCTCCTGTCCCTCGCGCTCCTGTCCCTCACACTCCTGTCCCTCGCAGTCCTGTGCCTCGCACTCCTTTGCCTCACACTCCTGTCCCTCACACTCCTGTCCCTCACACTCCTGTCCCTCACACTCCTGTCCCTCACACTCCTGTCCCTCACACTCCTGTCCCTCACACTCCTGTCCCTCACACCCCTGTCCCTCACACTCCTGTCCCTCACACTCCTGTCCCTCACACTCCTGTCCCTCACACTCCCGTCCCTCACACTCCTGTGCCTCGCACTCCTGTGCCTCACACTCCTGTGCCTCGCACTCCTGTCCCTCGCAGTCCTGTGCCTCGCGCTCCTGTCCCTCACGCTCCTGTGCCTCGCACTCCTGTCCCTTGCACTCTGTCCCTCACACTCCCGTCCCTCACACTCCCGTCCCTCACACTCCTGTGCCTCACACTCCTGTCCCTCACACTCCTGTCCCTCACACTCCTGTCCCTCACACTCCTGTCCCTCACACTCCTGTCCCTCACACTCTGTCCCTCACACTCTGTCCCTCACACTCTGTCCCTCACACTCTGTCCCTCACACTCTGTCCCTCACACTCTGTCCCTCACACTCTGTCCCTCACACTCCTGTCCCTCACACTCCCGTCCCTCACACTCCCGTCCCTCACACTCCCGTCCCTCACACTCCCGTCCCTCACACTCCCGTCCCTCACACTCCCGTCCCTCACACTCCTGTCCTTCACACTCTTTCTCTCTCTCACCTCTTTCTCTCTCTTGCGCTCTCTAGCTCGCACTCCGTCTTTCGCACTCACTCTCACGCTCACTCTCTCGTGCTCTCTCTCTCACGCGCTCTCTTGCGCTCCCTCTGTCATGCTCTCTCTCTCACACGCTCTCTCTCGCTCTCTTTCTCTCTCCCTTGTTCTATTATCTCCTCATGTGGCTCGGTGTCAAATTTAGTTAGAGGTGCTAGATAAATGTGAGTTGATGTTGTAGCAGAGGGTGAGACATTTTATTACTTTTCTCCTGAAATGGGAAAGCTCAGGGAATACAGAATATTATTACCAGCGATGGAGATAAGCAGATAAAGGATTAAACCAAGTGCGGAGGGAAAAGATCTTCTTGTGCAGGGAGATTGGCCAGAAAACCAGATGTGAATCTTTTTCCTTTGGAGCACACTCTGGGTTTCAGATAAGGACAAGAATGTTCAGCTCCTCTCTAAAACATCCGATAAACTGTGTCCAAAACATGGAGAAGGTTTACTGCATTTTTCAACAAGGAGACAATTTAAGCGACGCTCAAAATTTGAATAATTTATAGAATCCCGACAGTGCAGAAGGGGGTCGTTCAGCCCATCAAGTCTGTACCCACCCTCTGAAAGAGTGCTGGGCGTAGACCAGTCCCCACCCCATCCCCATCTCGCCAACCCCATCCAACCTGCACATCCCTGGACACTACGGGGCAATTTATCACGGCCAATCCACCTCCCCTCCCCACCTCAATCTCCCCACCCACACCTTAATATCCCCTCCCCCACCTCGAACTCCTCCCCACCTCGATCTCCTCCCCATCTTCCGTCCCCCACTGTGCTCCCAAACCCTCCCCCACCTCGATCTTTGGACTGTGGGAGGAAACCGGAGCACCCGGAGGAAACCCACGCACACACGGGGAGGATGTGCAGACTCCCGCACAGACAGTCGCCCGAGGTCGGAATCAAACCCGGGACCCTGGCGCTGTGAGGCAGCAGAGCTAACCGCTGTGCCACCGTGTCGCCCTGACTCAAAGTTGTGACCTTGACGTTGAGTGTGTGGGTGTGGAGTGTGAGGGGGTGCTGTGCACATCGTCACTCATCACCTCCCCTTGTCTCTCCAGCACAGATTCCATCTGACCCTGTGACCAATCCACTCAGTGACATAGACTCGTTGTCCAATAAATGCTGACCAATTTGATTCATCATTTCAACACTTTAGGGATGCTCGATCGATATTTAAAACGTCTAATCCCAGCCTGTTTAAATAGAAATTTTAATTACTCACTCACCGAGTAAATCCTTGGGCTGCAATAGGCCACTGCCTGAGAATGGCGCGATCACAGCCTGCACACATTTACTCCGACCTCAATTCCGGGTCAAATGATATCCACGTCCCACCTCAACCCCAAACCTAACCACCCCCTCGGCCCCGCCCGCACCTCGCTCCCTCCCCTCACACACACCTCGCCCCCTACCCACCCCATCTCCTCATCTCCCCTCCCCAGCTCGCTCCCCACTCCCACCTCTCCTCCCCCACCTCCCCTCCCCACCTCCCCTCCCCACCCCACCTCTCCTCCCCCACCTCCCCTCCCCACCTCCCCTCCCCACCCCACCCTCTCCACCTCACCCTCTCCACCACTTCCCCATCCCACCTCACCTCTCCCCTCTGCACCTTGATCCCCTCCCCACCTCCCCATCCCACCTCTCTCCCCTCCCCACCTCAATATCCCCACCCCCACCTTGCTCTCCTCCCCACCTTCCCTCCCCCACTGTGCTCCCAAACCCTCCCCACCTCAATCTGCTCCCCCACCTTCCCTCACCCACTGTGCCCCCAAAGCCGCCCCCACCTCATTCCCCTCCCCCACCTCATTCCACTCCCCCACCACACTCCCCTCCCCCACCTCAATCTCCTCCCCCACTGTGCTCCCAAACCCTCCCCCACCTCACTTCCCTCCCATCCACACCTCATTCCCCTCCCCACTTCCCCGCCTCCCCTCCCCCACCTCACTCCCCTCCCCACCACACTCCCCTCCACACCTCGCTCCCCTCCCCACCTCATTTCCCTCCCCTTCCCACCTCGCTCCCCTCCCCCACTCCACCCGCTCCCCTCCCCTACTCTGCTCCCCTCCCCTACTCTGCTCCCCTCCCCTACTCTGCTCCCCTCCCCTACTCTGCTCCCCTCCCCTACTCTGCTCCCCTCCCCCACTCTGCTCCCCTCCCCTGCTCTGCTCCCCTCCCCCACTCTGCTCCCCTCCCCCGCTCTGCTCCCCTCCCCCGCTCTGCTCCCCTCCCCTCCCCCGCTCTGCTCCCCTCCCCTCCCCCGCTCTGCTCCCCTCCCCTCCCCCGCTCTGCTCCCCTCCCCCACTCTGCTCCCCTCCCCCACTCTGCTCCCCTCCCCCGCTCTGCTCCCCTCCCCCGCCCTGCTCCCCTCCCCGCCCTGCTCCCCTCCCCGCCCTTCTCCCCTCCCCCACTGTGCTCCCATCCCCACTGCTCCCCTCCCCACCCTCCCCCACCCCCCAGCCTGCCCCCTCCCCCACCCCCCAGCCTGCCCCCTCCCCCACCCCCCAGCCTGCCCCCTCCCCCACCCCCCAGCCTGCCCCCTCCCCCACCCCCCAGCCTGCCCCCACCCCCCAGCCTGCCCCTCCCCCACCCCCCAGCCTGCCCCCTCCCCCACCCCCCAGCCTGCCCCCTCCCCCACCCCCCAGCCTGCCCCCTCCCCCACCCCCCAGCCTGCCACCTCCCCCACTCCCCACCCTGCCCCCTCCCCCACTCCCCACCCTGCCCCCTCCCCCACTCCCCACCTTGCCCCCTCCCCCACTCCCCACCCTGCCCCCTCCCCCACTCCCCACCCTGCCCCCTCCCCCACTCCCCACCCTGCCCCCTCCCCCACTCCCCACCCTGCCCCCTCCCCCACTCCCCACCCTGCCCCCTCCCCCACTCCCCACCCTGCCCCCTCCCCCACTCCCCACCCTGCCCCCTCCCCCACTCCCTACCCTGCCCCCTCCCCCACTCTGCCCCCTCCCCCACTCTGCCCCCTCCCCCACTCTGCTCCCTCCCCCACTCTGCTCCCCTCCCCCACTCTGCTCCCCTCCCCCACTCTGCTCCCCTCCCCCACTCTGCTCCCCTCCCCCACTCTGCTCCCCTCCCCCACTCTGCTCCCCTCCCCCACTCTGCTCCCCTCCCCCACTCTGCTCCCCTCCCCACTCTGCTCCCCTCCCCACTCTGCTCCCCTCCCCACTCTGCTCCCCTCCCCCACTCTGCTCCCCTCCCCACTCTGCTCCCCTACCCCACCCTGCTCCCCTACCCCACACTGCTCCCCTCCCCACCCTGCTCCCCTCCCCCACTCTGCTCCCCTCCCCCACTCTGCTCCCCTCCCCCACTCTGCTCCCCTCCCCCACTCTGCTCCCCTCCCCCACCCTGCTCCCCTCCCCCACCCTGCTCCCCTCCCCCACCCTGCTCCCCTCCCCCACTCTGCTGCCCTCCCCCACCTTGCCCCCTCCCCACCCCGCCTGCTCTCCTCCCACTCTGCACCCCTCCCCCTCTCTGCTCCCCTCCCCCACTCTGCTCCCCTCCCCCACTCTGCTCCCCTCCCCCGCTCTGCTCCCCTCCCCGCTCTGCTCCCCTCCCCCGCCCTGCTCCCCTCCCCCGCCCTGCTCCCCTCCCCCACTGTGCTCCCATCCCCACTGCTCCCCTCCCCCACCCTCCCCCACCCCCCAGCCTGCCCCCTCCCCCACTCCCCACCCTGCCCCCTCCCCCACTCTTCTCCCCTCCCCCACTCTGCTCCCCTCCTCCACTCTGCTCCCCTCCCCCACTCTGCTCCCCTCCCCCACTCTGCTCCCCTCCCCCACTCTGCTCCCCTCCCCCACTCTGCTCCCCTCCCCCACTCTGCTCCCCTCCCCCACTCTGCTCCCCTTCCCCACTCTGCTCCCCTTCCCCACTCTGCTCCCCTCCCCCACCCTGCCCCCTCCACCACCCTGCTCCCCTCCCCCAGTCTGCTCCCCTCCCCCACTCTTCTCCCCTCACCCACCCTGCTCCCCTCACCCACCCTGCTCCCCTCCCCCACCCTGCTCCCCTCCCCCACCCTGCTCCCCTCCCCCACTCTGCTCGCTCCCCTCCCCCACCCTGCCCCCTCCCCCACCCTGCCCCCTCCCCCCCAACCTGCCCCCTCCCCCCCAACCTGCCCCCTCCCCCCAACCTGCCCCCTCCCCCCAACCTGCCCCCTCCCCCCAACCTGCCCCCTCCCCCCAACCTGCCCCCTCCCCCCCCAACCTGCCCCCTCCCCCCCCAACCTGCCCCCTCCCCCCCAACCTGCCCCCCCCCAACCTGCCCCCTCCCCCCCCAACCTGCCCCCTCCCCCCCCAACCTGCCCCCTCCCCCCCCAACCTGCCCCCTCCCCCCCCAACCTGCCCCCTCCCCCCCCAACCTGCCCCCTCCCCCCCAACCTGCCCCCTCCCCCCCAACCTGCCCCCTCCCCCCCAACCTGCCCCCTCCCCCCCAACCTGCCCCCTCCCCCCCAACCTGCCCCCTCCCCCCCAACCTGCCCCCTCCCCCCCAACCTGCCCCCTCCCCCCCAACCTGCCCCCTCCCCCACACTCTGCTCCCCTCCCCCACACTCTGCTCCCCTCCCCCACACTCTGCTCCCCTCCCCCACTCTGCTCCCCTCCCCCACTCTGCTCCCCTCCCCCACTCTGCTCCCCTCCCCCACTCTGCTCCCCTCCCCCACTCTGCTCCCCTCCCCCACTCTGCTTCCCTCCCCCACTCTGCTCCCCTCCCCCACTCTGCTCCCCTCCCCCACTCTGCTCCCCTCCCCACTCTGCTCCCTCCCCCTCTCTGCTCCCTCCCCCACTCTGCTCCCCTACCCCACTCTGCTCCCCGACCCCACTCTGCTCCCCTCCCCCACTCTGCTCCCCTCCCCCACTCTGCTCCCCTCCTCCACTCTGCTCCCCTCCCCCACTCTGCTCCCCTCCCCCACTCTGCTCCCCTCCCCCACTCTGCTCCCCTCCCCCACTCTGCTCCCCTCCCCCACCCTGCTCCCCTCCCCACCCTGCTCCCCTCCCTCACCCTGCTCCCCTCCCCCACTCTGCTGCCCTCCCCCACCTTGCTCCCTCCCCCACCCCACCTGCTCTCCTCCCACTCTGCACCCCTCCCCCTCTCTGCTCCCCTCCCCCACTCTGCTCCCCTCCCCCACTCTGCTCCCCTCCCCCACCCTGCTCCCCTCCCCCACCCTGCTCCCCTACCCCACCCTGCTCCCCTCCCCCACCCTGCTCCCCTCCCCCACTCTGCTCCCCTCCCCCACTCTGCTCCCCTCCCCCACTCTGCTCCCCTCCCCCACTCTGCTCCCCTCCCCCACTCTGCTCCCCTCCCCCACTCTGCTCCCCTCCCCCACTCTGCTCCCCTCCCCCACTCTGCTCCCCTCCCCCACTCTGCTCCCCTCCCCCACTCTGCTCCCCTCCCCCACCCTGCTCCCCTCCCCCACCCTGCTCCCCTCCCCCACCCTGCTCCCCTCCCCCACCCTGCTCCCCTCCCCCACCCTGCTCCCCTCCCCCACCCTGCTGCCCTCCCCCACCTTGCTCCCTCCCCCACCCCACCTGCTCTCCTCCCACTCTGCACCCCTCCCCCTCTCTGCTCCCCTCCCCCACTCTGCTCCCCTCCCCCACTCTGCTCCCCTCCCCCACTCTGCTCCCCTCCCCTGTCCTGCTCCCCTCCCCCGCTCTGCTCCCCTCCCCCGCCCTGCTCCCCTCCCCCACTCTGCTCCCCTCCCCCGCCCTGCTCCCCTCCCCCGCCCTGCTCCCCTCCCCCGCCCTGCTCCCCTCCCCCGCCCTGCTCCCCTCCCCCGCCCTGCTCCCCTCCCCCGCCCTGCTCCCCTCCCCCGCCCTGCTCCCCTCCCCCGCCCTGCTCCCCTCCCCGCCCTGCTCCCCGCCCCACCCTGCTCCCCTCCCCTGCCCTGCTCCCCTCCCCTGCCCTGCTCCCCTCCCCTGCCCTGCTCCCCTCCCCTGCCCTGCTCCCCTCCCCCGCCCTGCTCCCCTCCCCCGCCCTGCTCCCCTCCCCCGCCCTGCTCCCCCCCCGCCCTGCTCCCCTCCCCCGCCCTGCTCCCCTCCCCGCCCTTCTCCCCTCCCCCACTGTGCTCCCCTTCCCCACTGCTCCCCTCCCCCACCCTGCCCCCTCCCCCACCCTGCCCCCTCCCCCACCCTGCCCCCTCCCCCACCCCCCCAGCCTGCCCCCTCCCCCACTCCCCACCCTGCCCCCTCCCCCACTCCCCACCCTGCCCCCTCCCCCACTCCCCACCCTGCCCCCTCCCCCACTCTGCTCCCCTCCCCCACTCTACTCCCCTCCCCCACTCTGCTCCCCTCCCCCACTCTGCTCCCCTCCCCCACTCTGCTCCCCTCCCCCACTCTGCTCCCCTCCCCCACTCTGCTCCCCTCCCCCACTCTGCTCCCCTCCCCCACTCTGCTCCCCTCCCCACCCTGCCCCCTCCACCACCCTGCTCCCCTCCCCAGTCTGCTCCCCTCCCCACTCTTCTCCCCTCCCCACCCTGCCCCCTCCCCCACCCTGCCCCCTCCCCCACCCCCCAGCCTGCCCCCTCCACCACCCTGCTCCCCTCCCCCAGTCTGCTCCCCTCCCCCACTCTTCTCCCCTCCCCACCCTGCCCCCTCCCCCACCCTGCCCCCTCCCCCACCCCCCAGCCTGCCCCCTCCACCACCCTGCTCCCCTCCCCCAGTCTGCTCCCCTCCCCCACTCTTCTCCCCTCCCCACCCTGCCCCCTCCCCCACTCTGCTCCCCTCCCCCACTCTGCTCCCCTCCCCCACTCTGCTCCCCTCCCCCACTCTGCTCCCCTCCCCCACTCTGCTCCCCTCCCCCACTCTGCTCCCCTCCCCCACTCTGCTCCCCTCCCCCACCCTGCCCCCTTCCCCACCCTGCCCCCTCCCCCACCCTGCTCCCCTCCCCCACTCTGCTCGCTCCCCTCCCCCACCCTGCCCCCTCCCCCCCAACCTGCCCCCTCCCCCCCAACCTGCCCCCTCCCCCCCAACCTGCCCCCTCCCCCCCAACCTGCCCCCTCCCCCCCAACCTGCCCCCTCCCCCCCAACCTGCCCCCTCCCCCCCAACCTGCCCCCTCCCCCCCAACCTGCCCCCTCCCCCACTCTGCTCCCCTCCCCCACTCTGCTCCCCTCCCCCACTCTGCTCCCCTCACCCACTCTGCTCCCCTCCCCCACTCTGCTCTGCTCCCCCACAGTGCTCCCCTCCCCATCCTTCTCCCCTCCCCACCCTGCTCCCCTCCACCACCCTACCCCCTCCCCCACCCTGCCCCCTCCCCCACCCTGCCCCCTCCCCCACCCTGCTCCCCTCCCCCACCCTGCTCCCCTCCCCCACTCTGCTCCCCTCCCCCACTCTGCTCCCCTCCCAACCCTGCTCCCCTCCCCACCCTGCTCCCCACCCTGCTCCCCTCCCCCACCCTGCTCCCCACCCTGCTCCCCTCCCCCACCCTGCTCCCCTCCCCCACCCTGCTCCCCTCCCCCACTCTGCTCCCCTCCCCCACTCTGCTGCCCTCCCCACCTTGCCCCCTCCCCCACCCCGCCTGCTCTCCTCCCACTCTGCACCCCTCCCCCTCTCTGCTCCCCTCCCCCACTCTGCTCCCCTCCCCCGCTCTGCTCCCCTCCCCCGCTTTGCTCCCCTCCCCCGCCCTGCTCCCCTCCCCCGCCCTGCTCCCCTCCCCCGCCCTGCTCCCCTCCCCCGCCCTGCTCCCCTCCCCCACTGTGCTCCCATCCCCACTGCTCCCCTCCCCCACCCCCCACCCTGCCCCCTCCCCCACCCCCCACCCTGCCCCCTCCCCCACCCTGCCCCCTCCCCCACCCTGCCCCCTCCCCCACCCTGCCCCCTCCCCCACTCTGCTCCCCTCCCCCACTCTGCTCCCCTCCCCCACCCTGTTCCCCTCCCCACCCTGTTCCCCTCCCCACCCTGCTCCCCTCCCCACCCTGCTCCCCTCCCCACCCTGCTCCCCTCCCCACCCTGCTCCCCTCCCCACTCTGCTCCCCTCCCCCACCCTGCCCCCTCCCCCACCCTGCCCCCTCCCCCACCCTGCCCCCTCCCCCACCCTGCCCCCTCCCCCACTCTGCTCCCCTCCCCCACTCTGCTCCCCTCCCCCACTCTGCTCCCCTCCCCCACTCTGCTCCCCTCCCCCACTCTGCTCCCCTCCCCCACTCTGC
Organism: Scyliorhinus torazame; assembly: GCF_047496885.1. Taxonomy (NCBI): domain Eukaryota; kingdom Metazoa; phylum Chordata; class Chondrichthyes; order Carcharhiniformes; family Scyliorhinidae; genus Scyliorhinus; species Scyliorhinus torazame. The sequence goes on along the minus strand of NC_092736.1, from coordinate 6,891,395 downwards.
TCCCCTACCCCACTCTGCTCCCCTCCCCCACTCTGCTCCGCTCCTCCACTCTGCTCCCCTCCCCACCCTGCCCCCTCCCCCACCCTGCCCCCTCCCCCACCCTGCCCCCTCCCCTACTCTGCTCCCCTCCCCCACTCTGCTCCCCTCCCCCACTCTGCTCCCCTCCCCCACTCTGCTCCCCTCCCCCACCCTGCCCCCTCCCCCACTCTGCTCCCCTCCCCCACTCTGCTCCCCTCCCCCACTCTGCTCCCCTCCCCCACTCTGCTCCCCTCCCCCACTCTGCTCCCCTCCCCCACTCTGCTCCCCTCCCCCACTCTGCTCCCCTCTCCCACTCTGCTCCGCTCCTCCACTCTGCACCCCTCCCCACCCTGCCCCCTCCCCACCCTGCCCCCTCCCCTACTCTGCTCCCCTCCCCTACTCTGCTCCCCTCCCCCACTCTGCTCCCCTCCCCACTCTGCTCCCCTCCCCCACTCTGCTCCCATCCCCTCTCTCCTCCCCTCCCCCACTCTGCTCCCCTCCCCCACCCTGCTCCCCTCCCCCACTCTGCTCCCCTCCCCCACTCTGCTCCCCTCCCCCACTCTGCTCCCCTCCCCCACTCTGCTCCCCTCCCCACCCTGCTCCCCTTCCCCACCCTGCTCCCCACCCTGCTCCCCACCCTGCTCCCCTCCCCCAACCTGCTCCCCACCCTGCTCCCCTCCCCCACCCTGCTCCCCTCCCCCACCCTGCTCCCCTCCCCCACCCTGCTCCCCTCCCCCACTCTGCTCCCCTCCCCCACTCTGCTGCCCTCCCCCACCTTGCCCCCTCCCCCACCCCGCCTGCTCTCCTCCCACTCTGCACCCCTCCCCCTCTCTGCTCCCCTCCCCCACTCTGCTCCCCTTCCCCACTCTGCTCCCCTCCCCCGCTCTGCTCCCCTCCCCCGCCCTGCTCCCCTCCCCCGCCCTGCTCCCCTCCCCCGCCCTGCTCCCCTCCCCCACTGTGCTCCCATCCCCACTGCTCCCCTCCCCCACCCCCCAGCCTGCCCCCTCCCCCACCCCCCAGCCTGCCCCCTCCCCCACCCCCCAGCCTGCCCCCTCCCCCACCCCCCACCCTGCCCCCTCCCCCACCCTGCCCCCTCCCCCACTCTGCTCCCCTCCCCCACTCTGCTCCCCTCCCCCACTCTGCTCCCCTCCCCCACTCTGCTCCCATCCCCCACTCTGCTCCCCTCCCCACTCTGCTCCCCTCCCCCACCCTGCCCCCTCCCCCACTCTGCTCCCCTCCCCCACTCTGCTCCCATCCCCCAGTCTGCTCCCCTCCCCCACTCTGCTCCCCATCCCCACTCTGCTCCCCTCCCCCACTCTGCTCCGCTCCCCCACTCTGCGCCGCTCCCCACCCTGCCCCTCCCCACCCTGCCCCCTCCCCCACCCTGCCCCCTCCCCCACCCTGCCCCCTCCCCCACCCTGCCCCCTCCCCCACCCTGCCCCCTCCCCCACTCTGCTCCCCTCCCCCACTCTGCTCCCCTCCCCCACTCTGCTCCCCTCCCCCACTCTGCTCCCCTCCCCACTCTGCTCCCCTCCCCACTCTGCTCCCCTCCCCCACTCTGCTCCCCTCCCCCACCTTGCTCCCTCCCCCACCCCACCTGCTCTCCTCCCACTCTGCACCCCTCCCCCTCTCTGCTCCCCTCCCCCACTCTGCTCCCCTCCCCCACTCAGCTCCCCTCCCCCACTCTGCTCCCCTCCCCCACTCTGCTCCCCTCCCCCACTCTGCTCCCCTCCCCTGTCCTGCTCCCCTCCCCCACTCTGCTCCCCTCCCCCGCCCTGCTCCCCTCCCCCACTCTGCTCCCCTCCCCCGCCCTGCTCCCCTCCCCGCCCTGCTCCCCTCCCCCGCCCTGCTCCCCTCCCCCGCCCTGCTCCCCTCCCCCGCCCTGCTCCCCTCCCCCGCCCTGCTCCCCTCTCCCGCCCTGCTCCCCTCCCCCGCCCTGCTCCCCTCCCCCGCCCTGCTCCCCTCCCCCGCCCTGCTCCCCTCCCCCGCCCTGCTCCCCTCCCCGCCCTGCTCCCCTCCCCCACTCTGCTCCCCTCCCCCACTCTACTCCCCTCCCCCACTCTGCTCCCCTCCCCCACTCTGCTCCCCTCCCCCACTCTGCTCCCCTCCCCCACTCTGCTCCCCTCCCCCACTCTGCTCCCCTCCCCCACTCTGCTCCCCTCCCCCACTCTGCTCCCCTCCCCCACTCTGCTCCCCCCCCCCACTCTGCTCCCCCCCCACCCTGCCCCCTCCACCACCCTGCTCCCCTCCCCCAGTCTGCTCCCCTCCCCACTCTTCTCCCCTCCCCACCCTGCCCCCTCCCCCACCCTGCCCCCTCCCCCACCCCCCAGCCTGCCCCCTCCACCACCCTGCTCCCCTCCCCCAGTCTGCTCCCCTCCCCCACTCTTCTCCCCTCCCCACCCTGCCCCCTCCCCCACCCTGCCCCCTCCCCCACCCCCCAGCCTGCCCCCTCCCCCACCCCCCAGCCTGCCCCCTCCACAACCCTGCTCCCCTCCCCCAGTCTGCTCCCCTCCCCCACTCTTCTCCCCTCCCCACCCTGCCCCCTCCCCCACTCTGCTCCCCTCCCCCACTCTGCTCCCCTCCCCCACTCTGCTCCCCTCCCCCACTCTGCCCCCCTCCCCCACTCTGCTCCCCTCCCCCACTCTGCTCCCCTCCCCCACTCTGCTCCCCTCCCCCACTCTGCTCCCCTCCCCCACTCTGCTCCCCTCCCCCACTCTGCTCCCCTCCCCCACTCTGCTCCCCTTCCCCACCCTGCCCCCTTCCCCACCCTGCCCCCTCCCCCACCCTGCTCCCCTCCCCCACTCTGCTCGCTCCCCTCCCCCACCCTGCCCCCTCCCCCCCAACCTGCCCCCTCCCCCCCAACCTGCCCCCTCCCCCCCAACCTGCCCCCTCCCCCCCAACCTGCCCCCTCCCCCCCAACCTGCCCCCTCCCCCCCAACCTGCCCCCTCCCCCCCAACCTGCCCCCTCCCCCCCAACCTGCCCCCTCCCCCCCAACCTGCCCCCTCCCCCCCAACCTGCCCCCTCCCCCACTCTGCTCCCCTCCCCCACTCTGCTCCCCTCCCCCACTCTGCTCCCCTCCCCCACTCTGCTCCCCTCCCCCACTCTGCTCCCCTCACCCACTCTGCTCCCCTCCCCCACTCTGCTCTGCTCCCCCACAGTGCTCCCCTCCCCATCCTTCTCCCCTCCCCACCCTGCTCCCCTCCACCACCCTGCCCCCTCCCCCACCCTGCCCCCTCCCCCACCCTGCCCCCTCCCCCACCCTGCCCCCTCACCCACCCTGCCCCCTCCCCCACCCTGCTCCCCTCCCCCACCCTGCTCCCCTCCCCCACTCTGCTCCCCTCCCCCACTCTGCTCCCCTCCCCCACTCTACTCCCCTCCCCCACTCTGCTCCCCTCCCAACCCTGCTCCCCTCCCCCACCCTGCTCCCCACCCTGCTCCCCACCCTGCTCCCCTCCCCCACCCTGCTCCCCTCCCCCACCCTGCTCCCCTCCCCCACTCTTCTCCCCTCCCCACCCTGCCCCCTCCCCCACCCTGCCCCCTCCCCCACCCCCCAGCCTGCCCCCTCCCCCACCCCCCAGCCTGCCCCCTCCACAACCCTGCTCCCCTCCCCCAGTCTGCTCCCCTCCCCCACTCTTCTCCCCTCCCCACCCTGCCCCCTCCCCCACTCTGCTCCCCTCCCCCACTCTGCTCCCCTCCCCCACTCTGCTCCCCTCCCCCACTCTGCTCCCCTCCCCCACTCTGCTCCCCTCCCCCACTCTGCTCCCCTCCCCCACTCTGCTCCCCTCCCCCACTCTGCTCCCCTCCCCCACTCTGCTCCCCTCCCCCACTCTGCTCCCCTCCCCCACTCTGCTCCCCTCCCCCACTCTGCTCCCCTCCCCCACTCTGCTCCCCTTCCCCACCCTGCCCCCTTCCCCACCCTGCCCCCTCCCCCACCCTGCTCCCCTCCCCCACTCTGCTCGCTCCCCTCCCCCACCCTGCCCCCTCCCCCCCAACCTGCCCCCTCCCCCCCAACCTGCCCCCTCCCCCCCAACCTGCCCCCTCCCCCCCAACCTGCCCCCTCCCCCCAACCTGCCCCCTCCCCCCCAACCTGCCCCCTCCCCCCCAACCTGCCCCCTCCCCCCCAACCTGCCCCCTCCCCCCCAACCTGCCCCCTCCCCCCCAACCTGCCCCCTCCCCCACTCTGCTCCCCTCCCCCACTCTGCTCCCCTCCCCCACTCTGCTCCCCTCCCCCACTCTGCTCCCCTCCCCCACTCTGCTCCCCTCACCCACTCTGCTCCCCTCCCCCACTCTGCTCTGCTCCCCCACAGTGCTCCCCTCCCCATCCTTCTCCCCTCCCCACCCTGCTCCCCTCCACCACCCTGCCCCCTCCCCCACCCTGCCCCCTCCCCCACCCTGCCCCCTCCCCCACCCTGCCCCCTCCCCCACCCTGCCCCCTCCCCCACCCTGCTCCCCTCCCCCACCCTGCTCCCCTCCCCCACTCTGCTCCCCTCCCCCACTCTGCTCCCCTCCCCCACTCTACTCCCCTCCCCCACTCTGCTCCCCTCCCAACCCTGCTCCCCTCCCCCACCCTGCTCCCCACCCTGCTCCCCACCCTGCTCCCCTCCCCCACCCTGCTCCCCTCCCCCACCCTGCTCCCCTCCCCCACTCTGCTCCCCTCCCCCACTCTGCTGCCCTCCCCACCATGCCCCCTCCCCTCCCACTCTGCACCCCTCCCCCTCTCTGCTCCCCTCCCCCGCTCTGCTCCCCTCCCCCGCTTTGCTCCCCTCCCCCGCCCTGCTCCCCTCCCCCGCCCTGCTCCCCTCCCCCGCCCTGCTCCCCTCCCCCGCCCTGCTCCCCTCCCCCACTGTGCTCCCATCCCCACTGCTCCCCTCCCCCACCCCCCAGCCTGCCCCCTCCCCCACCCTGCCCCCTCCCCCACCCTGCCCCCTCCCCCACCCTGCCCCCTCCCCCACTCTGCTCCCCTCCCCCACTCTGCTCCCCTCCCCCACCCTGCTCCCCTCCCCCACCCTGCTCCCCTCCCCCACCCTGCTCCCCTCCCCACCCTGCTCCCCTCCCCACCCTGCTCCCCTCCCCACCCTGCTCCCCTCCCCACCCTGCTCCCCTCCCCACTCTGCTCCCCTCCCCCACCCTGCCCCCTCCCCCACCCTGCCTCCTCCCCCACCCTGCCCCCTCCCCCACCCTGCCCCCTCCCCCACTCTGCTCCCCTCCCCCACTCTGCTCCCCTCCCCCACTCTGCTCCCCTCCCCCACTCTGCTCCCCTCCCCCACTCTGCTCCCCTCCCCCACTCTGCTCCCCTCCCCCACTCTGCTCCCCTCCCCCACTCTGCTCCCCTCCCCCACTCTGCTCCCCTCCCCCACTCTGCTCCGCTCCTCCACTCTGCTCCCCTCCCCACCCTGCCCCCTCCCCCACCCTGCCCCCTCCCCCACCCTGCCCCCTCCCCTACTCTGCTCCCCTCCCCCACTCTGCTCCCCTCCCCCACTCTGCTCCCCTCCCCCACCCTGCCCCCTCCCCCACTCTGCTCCCCTCCCCCACCCTGCCCCCTCCCCCACTCTGCTCCCCTCCCCCACTCTGCTCCCCTCCCCCACTCTGCTCCCCTCCCCCACTCTGCTCCCCTCCCCCACTCTGCTCCCCTCCCCCACTCTGCTCCCCTCCCCCACTCTGCTCCCCTCCCCCACTCTGCTCCCCTCCCCCACTCTGCTCCCCTCCCTCACTCTGCTCCCCTCCCCCACTCTGCTCCGCTCCTCCACTCTGCTCCCCTCCCCACCCTGCCCCCTCCCCACCCTGCCCCCTCCCCCACCCTGCCCCCTCCCCCACCCTGCCCCCTCCCCTACTCTGCTCCCCTCCCCCACTCTGCTCCCCTCCCCACTCTGCTCCCCTCCCCCACTCTGCTCCCATCCCCTCTCTCCTCCCCTCCCCCACTCTGCTCCCCTCCCCCACCCTGCTCCCCTCCCCCACTCTGCTCCCCTCCCCCACTCTGCTCCCCTCCCCCACTCTGCTCCCCTCCCCCACTCTGCTCCCCTCCCCCACTCTGCTCCCCTCCCCCACTCTGCTCCCCTCCCCACCCTGCTCCCCTTCCCCACCCTGCTCCCCACCCTGCTCCCCTCCCCCACCCTGCTCCCCACCCTGCTCCCCTCCCCCACCCTGCTCCCCTCCCCCACCCTGCTCCCCTCCCCCACTCTGCTCCCCTCCCCCACTCTGCTGCCCTCCCCCACCCCGCCTGCTCTCCTCCCACTCTGCACCCCTCCCCCTCTCTGCTCCCCTCCCCCACTCTGCTCCCCTCCCCCACTCTGCTCCCCTCCCCCGCCCTGCTCCCCTCCCCCGCCCTGCTCCCCTCCCCCGCCCTGCTCCCCTCCCCCACTGTGCTCCCATCCCCACTGCTCCCCTCCCCCACCCCCCAGCCTGCCCCCTCCCCCACCCCCCAGCCTGCCCCCTCCCCCACCCCCCACCCTGCCCCCTCCCCCACCCTGCCCCCTCCCCCACTCTGCTCCCCTCCCCCACTCTGCTCCCCTCCCCCACTCTGCTCCCCTCCCCCACTCTGCTCCCATCCCCCACTCTGCTCCCCTCCCCACTCTGCTCCCCTCCCCCACCCTGCCCCCTCCCCCACTCTGCTCCCCTCCCCCACTCTGCTCCCATCCCCCACTCTGCTCCCCTCCCCCACTCTGCTCCCATCCCCCACTCTGCTCCCCTCCCCCACTCTGCTCCCCATCCCCACTCTGCTCCCCTCCCCCACTCTGCTCCGCTCCCCCACTCTGCTCCGCTCCCCACCCTGCCCCCTCCCCACCCTGCCCCCTCCCCACCCTGCCCCATCCCCCACCCTGCCCCCTCCCCCACCCTGCCCCCTCCCCCACCCTGCCCCCTCCCCTACTCTGCTCCCCTCCCCCACTCTGCTCCCCTCCCCCACTCTGCTCCCCTCCCCCACTCTGCTCCCCTCCCCCACTCTGCTCCCCTCCCCACTCTGCTCCCCTCCCCCACTCTGCTCCTCTCCCCCACTCTGCTCCTCTCCCCCACTCTGCTCCCCTCCCCCACTCTGCTCCCCTCCCCCACTCTGCTCCCCTCCCCCACCCTGCCCCCTCCCCCACTCTGCTCCCCTCCCCACCCTGCCCCCTCCCCCACCCTGCCCCCTCCCCCACTCTGCTCCCCTCCCCACCCTGCCCCCTCCCCCTCCCTGCCCCCTCCCCCATCCTGCCCCCTCCCCCACTCTGCTCCCCTCCCCACCCTGCCCCCTCCCCCTCCCTGCCCCCTCCCCCACCCTGCCCCCTCCCCTACTCTGCTCCCCTCCCCCACTCTGCTCCCCTCCCCCACCCTGCCCCCTCCCCCCACCCTGCCCCCTCCCCCCACCCTGCCCCCACCCCCCACCCTGCCCCCTCCCCCACCCTGCCCCCTCCCCCACTCTGCTCCCCTCCCCCACTCTGCCCACCCCCACTCCGTTTGCTCCCACCCTCCCGATCTGCTCGCTCCTCTCTGCCCCCCATCCCCCCTCCAGCCTTGCTCGCTCAGTCTCCTCCTGTCCCTCCCTCTTCACTCCCCACTCTCCACGTTCTGCAATCTTTTCCCAGGTTAACCCTTTGCCTTGTCGCACTTCCCAACAGTCTTTAAAAAATCTCCATCAGTTGTGGCCGAGCTTTGATTCTAACTGAGATTGTTAACCATTAATGGTGCCTGAGCTGCCTCGTTTGTTTATTTTACTTTTTAAAAATAAATTTAAAGCCGACCACTCCTTGTTGGAGCCTGATCAGCGTGTGTCGGCCGGCCTGGGTAGGCCTGGCTAGGCCTGTCCCCCACTGATGGTTCCCACTCAGGAATTGTTCCCCCCTCCTCCCTCGTCCAAATCGCATGGATATGAACTCAGTTAACTCCATGGTGCCTGAGAATGAGCCTGTGATCAGAACACTGGGTTATCATCTCCCCCATCCCAGGGGCCCCATTATTTCACATTCTTAATAATCCATTGGGGTTCAGTCTGATTCGTTTGGTGCTTGCCCATGTCCTGTGGCATTGATTTTCTGTTATTTGTAAATGGAGCTGGGCCTAAGTTGTAGATTGTAACTTATTGCCCTTGAGAAGGTGGTGGTGAGGTGTCTCCTTGAACCACTGCAGTCCCTGAGGTGTAGGTACGCCTACCATGCTGTTAGGGAGGGAGTTCCAGGATTTTGACCCAGCGACAGTGAAGGAACGGCCGATGTATTTCCCAGTCAGGGTGGTGAGTGACTTGGAGGGGGACCTCCAGGTGGTGGAGTTCCCAGGTATCTGCTGCCCTTGTCCATCTGGATGGTTAGAAGGTGCTGTCGAAGGAGCTCTGGCGAGTTGCTATTCAGCTGTTCCTGACGTTTTTATATTCAGGTCCCTGCCTGTGCGGCAATGATCTGGAAAGGTAACAAGGTAAGAAGCGTCCCTAGATTATTGCTGCTTCTCGCCTGTGTCAGTATCTCAGTCAGGAAGCCCTTCCGCCTGTACATCAGAGGTTCAAATGAAAATCTGAGCGCAGATTTTTGGATTTCCCTCTCTGGTCCTCTCTGAGTGAGGGATGAGAAATTAAACTGAGGCCTCTCTGCCCTGCCCCTTCCATCATAAGGTCAGAAGTGGGGATGTTTGCGGACGACTGCACAGAGTTCAGCACCATTCGCGACTCCTCAGATACTGACGCAGTCCGTGTCCAAATGCAGCAAGACCTGGACAATATCCAGGCTCGGGGCTGACAAGTGCCAGGCAATGACCATCTCCTACAAGAGAGGATCGAACCATCTCCTCTTGACATTCAATGGCATTACCATCGCTGAATTCCCCCACAGTCAACATCCTGGGGGTTACCATTGATCAGAAACTGAACTGGACCCAGCCACATTAATACTGTGGCTACCAGAGCAGGTCAGAGGCTGGGAATCCTGTGGAGAGTAACTCACCTCCTGACTCCCCAAAACCTGTCCACCATCTACAAGTCAGGAGTGTGATGGAATACTCTCCACTTGCCTGTAGGAGTGCAGCTCCAACAACACTCAAGAAGCTCAACACCAAGTGGCAGCATGTGGCGCAGTGGTTAGCACTGAGGACCCGGGTTCGAATCCCAACCCTGGGTCACTGTCCGTGTGGAGTTTGCACATTCTCCCCTGTGACTGCGTGGGTTTCGCCCCACAACCCAAAGATGTGCAGGCTAGGTGGATTGGCCACGCTAAATTGCCCCTTAATTGGAAAAACAATTGGGCACTCTAAATTTATATTTTTAAAAAAAGAAGCTTGACATCACCCAGGACAAAGCAGCCCACTTGATTGCTCCTCCTTCCACAAACATTCACTCCCTCCACCACCGACGCACAGTGGCAGCCGTGTGTACCATCTACAAGATGCATTGCAGTAACTCACCAAGGCTCCTCAGGCAGCACCTTCCAAACCCACGATCACGACCATCTAGAAGGACAAGAGCAGCAGATACCTGGGTACACCACCACCTGGAGGCTCCCCTCCAAGTCACTCACCATCCTGACTGGGAAATATATTGGCCGTTCCTTCACTGTCACTGGGGCAACATCCTGGAACTCCCTCCCTAACAGCACAGTGGGTGTACTTACACCGCAAGGACTGCAGCAGATCAAGAAGGCAGCTCACCGCCACTTCTGAAGGGCAACTAGGGATGGGCAACAAATGCTGGCCTAACCAGCGAAGCCCACATCCCGTACATGAATTAAAGAAAAGAATCAATCTCGGGCACTAGAGCAGGTGGGTAGTCCTCCCAGTGTCCTGAACGAAGATTACAAAAACAGACACTCTGCTCGTGATCACAGTGCTCTCAGTGGGAGATTGCTGTGCGGCCACACTACAACATGGACAATATTTCAGAAGTACTTCAGTTGCTGTAAAGTGCCTTGGGATCTCCTGCAACCATGAAAGGCGCTATATAAATGCAAATCTTTCTGGTTGGCTCCAGCCCCAACTCCAGCTTACTTGAAAGCCAAAAATGACTTCAAAGGAATTAACTGTATTATTTTTGCAAACACATTTGAAGATTCGTCACATCTACTGTGACACTTGCTGTTTCACACGCTGCCAATGCTTAGTGTTATATATGGAGATACGTTTGCTGAATTCCTTTGGATAGACTGAGCCACACTTTATTTATAAATCTCCTTCCCAACACTATCAAAAACACTGAGACAATTTTGTATTACAATTAAAGTTGATGTATTTTATTCATGACACCATCTCTATACTGTGCCAGGGCTTTTTTTTCTACACTAACCGAATTATATGATTCCAAGTTGTCATCGCTGTGAACGGGTTACAATACAGAGTAAAGCACCCTCTACACTCAGTTACAATACAGAGTAAAGCACCCTCTACACTCAGTTACAATACAGAGTAAAGCTCCCTCTACACTCAGTTACAATACAGAGTAAAGCACCCTCTACACTCAGTTACAATACAGAGTAAAGCACCCTCTACACTCAGTTACAATACAGAGTAAAGCACCCTCTACACTCAGTTACAATACAGAGTAAAGCTCCCTCTACACTCAGTTACAATACAGAGTAAAGCTCCCTCTACACACAGTTACGATACAGAGTAAAGCTCCCTCTACACTCAGTTACAATACAGAGTAAAGCTCCATCTACACTCAGTTACAATACAGAGTAAAGCTCCCTCTACACAGTTACAATACCGAGTAAAGCTCCCTCTACACTCAGTTACAATACAGAGTAAAGCTCCCTCTACACTCAGTTACAATACAGAGTAAAGCTCCCTCTACACTCAGTTACAATGCAGAGTAAAGCTCACCCTACACTCAGTTACAATACAGAGTAAAGCTCCATCTGCACTCAGTTACGATACAGAGTAAAGCTCCCTCTACACAGTTACAATACAGAGTAAAGCTCCATCTACACTCAGTTACAATACAGAGTAAAGCTCCCTCTACACAGTTACAATACAGAGTAAAGCTCCCTCTACACTCAGTTACAATACAGAGTAAAGCTCCCTCTACACTCAGTTACAATACAGAGTAAAGCTCCCTCTACACTCAGTTACAATACAGAGTAAAGCTCCATCTACACTCAGTTACAATACAGCGTAAAGCTCCCTCTCCACTCTGTTACGATGCAGAGTAAAGCTCCCTCTCCACTCAGTTACGATGCAGTGTAAAGCTCCTCTACACTCAGTTACGATGCAGTGTAAAGCTCCCTCTACACTTAGTTATGATGCAGTGTAATGCTCCCTCTACACTCAGTCACGATACAGTATATTGCTCCTTCAATTGTAAGGATGCAGTGTAAAGCTCCCTCTACACTCAGTTACAATACAGAGTAAAGCTCCCTCTACACTCAGTTACAATACAGAGTAAAGCTCCCTCTACACTCAGTTACAATGCAGAGTAAAGCTCCCTCTACACTCAGTTACGATGCAGTGTAAAGCTCCCTCTGCACTCAGTTACAATACAGCGTAAAGCTCCCTCTACACTCAGTTACAATACAGAGTAAAACTCCCTCTACACTCAGTCATGATGCAGAGTAAAGCTCCCTCTCCACTCAGTTACGATGCAGTGTAAAGCTCCTCTACACTCAGTTACGATGCAGTGTAAAGCTCCCTCTACACTTAGTTATGATGCAGTGTAATGCTCCCTCTACACTCAGTCACGATACAGTATATTGCTCCTTCAATTGTAAGGATGCAGTGTAAAGCTCCCTCTACACTCAGTTACAATACAGAGTAAAGCTCCCTCTACACTCAGTTACAATACAGAGTAAAGCTCCCTCTACACTTAGTTACGATGCAGTGTAAAGCTCCTCTACACTCAGTTACGATGCAGTGTAAAGCTCCCTCTACACTCAGTCACGATGCAGTGTATTGCTCCTTCAACTGTAAGGATGCAGTGTAAAACTCCCTCTACACTCAGTTACGATGCAAAGTAAAGCTCCCTCTACACTCAGTTACGATGCAAAGTAAAGCTCCCTCTACACTCAATTACAATACAGAGTAATGCTGCATATACACTCAGTTACAATATAGAGTAAAGCTCCCTCGACACAGTTACAATACAGAGCAAAGCTCCCTCTACACTCAGTTACAATACAGAGTAAAGCTCCCTCTACACTCAGTTACAATACAGTGTAAAGCTCACCCTACACTCAGTAATGATGCAGTGTAAAGCTCCCTCTACACTCAGTTACGATGCAGTGTAAAGCTCCCTCTGCACTCAGTCATGATGCAGTGTAAAGCTCCCTCTGCACTCAGTTACAATACAGCGTAAAGCTCCCTCTACACTCAGTTACAATACAGAGTAAAACTCCCTCTACACTCAGTCATGATGCAGAGTAAAGCTCCCTCTCCACTCAGTTACGATGCAGTGTAAAGCTCCTCTACACTCAGTTACGATGCAGTGTAAAGCTCCCTCTACACTTAGTTATGATGCAGTGTAATGCTCCCTCTACACTCAGTCACGATACAGTATATTGCTCCTTCAATTGTAAGGATGCAGTGTAAAGCTCCCTCTACACTCAGTTACAATACAGAGTAAAGCTCCCTCTACACTCAGTTACAATACAGAGTAAAGCTCCCTCTACACTTAGTTACGATGCAGTGTAAAGCTCCTCTACACTCAGTTACGATGCAGTGTAAAGCTCCCTCTACACTCAGTCACGATGCAGTGTATTGCTCCTTCAACTGTAAGGATGCAGTGTAAAACTCCCTCTACACTCAGTTACGATGCAAAGTAAAGCTCCCTCTACACTCAGTTACGATGCAAAGTAAAGCTCCCTCTACACTCAATTACAATACAGAGTAATGCTGCATATACACTCAGTTACAATATAGAGTAAAGCTCCCTCGACACAGTTACAATACAGAGCAAAGCTCCCTCTACACTCAGTTACAATACAGAGTAAAGCTCCCTCTACACTCAGTTACAATACAGTGTAAAGCTCACCCTACACTCAGTAATGATGCAGTGTAAAGCTCCCTCTACACTCAGTTACGATGCAGTGTAAAGCTCCCTCTGCACTCAGTCATGATGCAGTGTAAAGCTCCTTCTACTCTCAGGATGCAGCGTAAACCTCCCTCTACACTCAGTTACAATGCAGTGTAAACCTCCCTCTGCACTCAGTTACGATACTGAGTTAAGCTCCCTCTACACTCTGTTACGATGCTGAGTAAAACTCTCTCTACACTCCGTAATGATGAGAGTAAAGCTCCCTCTACAGTTCTCTGCCATTATGTGTCTTTGTCACAACCCCAGTCAGATTCTCCAAATTTAAGTCTGGAATTATGAATGCGGCTATATAAATGGACGGATGTTTTTGGCTTCAGTAGTAACAGTAGAGCTGTCAATCCACTGCCTGTCAATCCACTGCCTGTCAATCCACTGCCTGTCAATCCACTGCCTGTCAATCCACTGCCTGTCAATCCACTGCCTGTCAATCCACTGCCTGTCAATCCTCTGCCTGTCAATCCACTGCCTGTCAATCCACTGCCTGTCAATCCTCTGCCTGTCAATCCTCTGCCTGTCAATCCACTGCCTGTCAATCCTCTGCCTGTCAATCCACTGCCTGTCAATCCACTGCCTGTCAATCCTCTGCCTGTCAATCCTCTGCCTGTCAATCCACTGCCAGTCAATCCACTGCCTGTCAATCCACTGCCTGTCAATCCTCTGCCTGTCAATCCACTGCCTGTCAATCCACTGCCTGTCAATCCTCTGCCTGTCAATCCACTGCCCTGTCAATCCTCTGCCTGTCAATCCACTGTCTGTCAATCCACTGTCTGTCAATCCACTGCCTGTCAATCCATTGCCTGTCAATCCACTGCCTGTTAATCTACAGCCGACCCGAGTGAATACCATGCTTCCTTTTTCAGTGCCTCAATTTGAATTTCACATCATGGCTTTCAAATCCCTCCATGGGCCTCACCTTCTCCGTTTCTCTGAATCCCCCTCCAACCCTCCCTATCTCTGTAACTCACCTCCAACCCTCTCCACTCTCTGTAACCCTCTCCAACCCTCCCCACTCTCTGTAACTCCCCTCCAACCCTCCCTATCTCTGTAACTCCCCTCCAACCCTCCGCACTCTCTGTAACTCCCTTCCAACCCTCTCCACTCTCTGTAACTCCCCTCCAACCCTCCCTATCTCTGTAACTCCCCTCCAACCCTCCGCACTCTCTGTAACTCCCTTCCAACCCTCTCCACTCTCTGTAACTCCCCTCCAACCCTCCCTATCTCTGTAACTCCCCTCCAACCCTCCCCACTCTCTGTAACTCGCCTCCAACCCTCCCTATCTCTGCAACCTCCTCCCGCCCAACAAACCCCCTGAGATCTCAGACCTTCTGGTGTCTCACACGTCCCCCGATTCCCATCGCTCCACCATTAGCAGCCGTGCCTTCAGCTGCCAGGGGTCCTGAGCTCTGGAATTCCTTCCCTAAACCTCTCTGCCTCTCCTTGCTCCTTAAAAGCTGCCTGTCCCTTTATATCTCCTTCTGAGTTTGGCTAACTCCGTTTGATAATGCTCTTGCGCATGTACTTGGGAATGTTTCATTACGTTGAAAAGTGCCGCGTAAATTACAGTTGCTGTTAAAGGTTGACCCAGTTCCTAATGTTCAACATTGAAAAGCTCCATTATTTCTGTCAATGCTTCCTGTGATTGCCCTGGTATCGAGGGTTCCTGTTGGGAAGGGGAGGAGCAGATGTTGGCTACTGAAGAGGTTTTTAACAGGGCGGGATGTCTGGATATAACCGATGTAGCAAGACCCTCCTGATGTGGGAGGGCCCATTCCCTTTTCCAGGGAATGGGAGAGGCTGACGGTGCAGCCTGACGATACAGAGCTGGGACAGTTTGCAATGTCTGTGCGGAGTCTGCGCGTTCGCCCCGTGTGTGCGTGGGTTTCCTCCGGGTGCTCCGGTTTCCTCCCACAGTCCGAAGACGGGCAGGTTAGGTGGATTGGCCATGATAAATTGCCCTTAGTGACCAAAAAAGTTACGAGGGGTTATTGGGTTATGGGGGACAAAATGCTGGAAAATCTCAGCAGGTCTGGCAGCATCTGTAGGGAGAGAAAAGAGCTCACGTTTCGAGTCCGATGACTCTTTGTCAAAGCTGGTGGATAGGGTGGAAGTGAGGGCTTAAGTGGGTCGGTGCAGACTCGATGGGCCGAATGGCCTCCTTCTGCACGGTATGTTCTATGTAAACTATGTAATGGAGGGTTAAGAGGGGGGATTTGATTGATGTCTGGTCACTCTATTAAGGTTATTTCAGAATGGACAATAAACCCTGGTCTTGCAGCAGCATCCATAGGATTTGAATATTTGAAAGAGGTTAGTACAAATCACGTCAGCTTGGCTTTCTCCTGAACTATGTGCTTCCTTGTGTCGTGTGTCGTTTTATTTCTCCTTATTTGTTAATGATAAATCACGAGATGGCAACGCTGAGGCATCCCTAACGTAACCCCTGACCACAAATGGGTCAACAGCATGAATATTTTTCCATTTGTGGACTCGGCCCTCCTGTTCTGCTTGGTGACAAACTATCTGAGCTATGTGACTTCTGAGCCGGCAATGGCATTGCCTGAATTCCTGCTGGAGGGTTGGTGGGATTTTTTTGGGGGGTGGGGGAGGAATTATTTCGAGTGCTTGAGTCAGCTGTCGGCATTACTGAGTTGCTGTGTGTTTACAAACAATTATAGCCATAAACGTGAAGCTCCCACTGCCTGGCACGCGATGGATTGAATATCGAAAGCAGACTTTGCAAGGATTACATGAATGTTCAGGAATATTGCAATCTGAGCTTTAGAGTTAGCAGTGACAGACCTTGGATAGAATCTCTGCAGTGCAGAAGGAGGCCATTTGGCCCATCGAGTCTGAACCGACCTTGCGAAAGAGCACCCCACCCAGGCCCACTCCCCCGCCCTATCCCCATAACCCCGTGCAGCCAGCCTCCCCGAACAGGCGCCGGAATGTGGCGACTAGGGGCTTTTCACAGTAACTTCATTGAAGCCTACTCGTGACAATAAGCCATTTTCATTTCATTTTCATTTATCACGGCCGATCCACCTAACCTGCACGTCTTTGGACTGTGGGAGGAAACCGGAGCACCCGGAGGAAACCCACGCAGACACGGGGAGGATGTGCAGACTCCGCACAGACAGTGACCCCAGGCCGGAGTTGAACCCGGGTCCCTGGTGCTGTGAGGCAGCAGTGCTAACCACTCTGCCGCCATACCGGGAGAGTGTGAGAGATGTCCTGTTCCAGTTTGAAGGGTCAAATCCCACTCAGGCTGAAATCTTCTGTCCTTGTTCACAGCTAGGATTTTCCGCGGCCCAGGATGAGTGGAGATTTGGCTGGGACGGCAAACTTTCCCTTCTCGCCCGTAACAGGTCCCGCTGCTAAACCCAGGCTAGCTGTGAGGCCCCCACAGCCTGCCTGGGGCACTGGTACCCCCAGTCTGCTCCGTGCAGCTAAGCTGGCCCCCACCCCCTGTGGAGATCTGGAGACCTGCTGAAAAATCCCATTTCACCTCATTTAGCCGTTATTGACCTTAATCGTCTGCGTACCACATTGGATGTGGGGGCGGGTAGTCCTGTAGTTTCCCGCCCCCCCCCCCCCCCCCCCTCCCAACCCTGCCTCTGAAAATGGCCTATGGGGAAAAATGGAGTCAGGAAACTGGCACACGGGAATAGCAGCGTCAATTCCTAGCCGGTGCCCTCCTCCAGTCTGGTGGGGCCTATAAATCGGGCCCCACGTCCTGCGTTTATGTCTCTGACCTACTCGGGGTCGGCTAGGCTCAGTTGGCTAGATGTCTGGAGCAATTTGAAGAATGAGGCCAGGGGGCGAGGCTTCAATCCATGTCGCTTCTGTCGGTTTGCGTTCTCCCCGTGTGTGCGTGGGTTTCCTCCGGGTGCTCCGGTTTCCTCCCACAGTCCAAAGATGTGCAGGTTAGGTGGATTGGCCATGCTAAATTGCCAATTCGTGTCCAAAAAGTTAGGTGGGGTTACGGGGATAGGGTGGAGGTGTGGGTTGGGGTAGGGTGCTCTTTCGGGGGCCGGTGTAGACTCGATGGGCCAAATGGCCTCCTTGTGCACTGTAAATGCGATGAGTCCTCACCCTGCCATACATGTGGGTTGGTGCCCACAAGCTACATACAACCACCTCTTTCTAATGGAGAGTGTTACCTGCCCTTTTTTGGACTATGGGTGGGAATCCCCCCCCCCCCCGTATGGTTTGCGGAGGTGGATTGGCCGGTTGCCAACGTCAATGCGTTTCCCCGTTGTTCGCTCCCTCCACCGCCGGGGAGCTTTGGCAGGTGGCCGCTGTTAGTGGGACAAGAAGATGCTGCCAGAGGGAATCGGCTGGAAAATTCCAACCTTTGACTGGTTCTAATATTTTTGTTTTTAAATTTAGAGTACTCAAATTATTTTTTTTCCAATTAAGGGGCAATTTAGCGTTGCCAATCCACCTACCCTGCACACCTTTGGGTTGTGGGGGGGGGGGGGCGAAACCCACGCAGACACGGGGAGAATGTGCAAACCCCACACGGACAGTGACCCAGGGCCGGGATCGAACCCGGGACCTCGGCGCCGTGAGGCCGCTGTGCTAACCCACTGCGCCACCTTGCTGCCCTGGTTCTAATATTTTTAATGTACTAAACCGTTGGACAGCAATGATTACCAAACACAGATCTCCAATAAGGAGATATCCAGGTAGAAAACCTCCTCAAAGAGGCCATTCAGCCCTTTGAACCTGATTTTCCAATCTTCAGTTTGATCATGGTTTGTTTGTACCTCGACCCCAATTAACAGTCTCCCTCGATCTCCCGATCGCTTATCCAATAAAATCTGTCTGTCTCGCCCTTGAAAGTTAATACGTGACACCCGGCGTGGGTTTGAATGGAATGATAGAAACAGCTTGCATTTATCTACCGCCTTTCCCTTTGGCCTTTGGCCATCTCAAAGTGGTTCACAGCCAACAGCCGAACGAGCCCTGGCGTGCCCTAACACGTGGGTGAGGAGTGCCCTCCGCAGAAAAGGATGCACCATGTTTGATTCGGGCCTAGGAATCTCAGGGCACCCAATAACCCATTGGTAACCATGGTGAGGGAACAAGGTTGGTGCTGTGGTGCGGTTTCTAACTAGAAGAGAGAGACAAAGTAATCTGAGGAATTTAGGGGGCGGGTGTAGTAAATTCTTGACCGTGAGAGAACATTTTCAGCAGCATTGCGTCAGGCCGCCATGCATGCCTGTTGCTGTGGTGATGTGCTTAAAGAGCGAGGGGTGGGGGGGGGGGCTGGATTATTGGGTAATCTGATGATCAATGGAAATAAAACATCAAAGGCTCAGGGGTTGATTGGCCAGCAAGGAGTGTGACAATGGACAAGGGCCTCGGCTGCTGCCTGACTGCTCACCCGGCCAGATATCAGGCTGTGTGGGAAATCACCGCCCTCATGCCAGCAGAAGACACCCGGACCAACCCTAACCCTAACCAGGATCAAGGCAGGCAGCGGCCGAATCTGGGTCGGTCAGATCCTCACTCCGACTGATGTTTAATTAGTTGTCGTTAAGGGGTTCCCCTTAGTAACAAGTATACCGCTTTGGATACTGTTGGGGGGGGGGGGGGATGACTTTCCAGGGGTAAGCCATGGGGTACAGGTCTCTGGCACAGAGTCAACAGGATTGCAAAGATGATTCTGGATAGGAGCGAAAGCAACAGGGTAGTTGTTATGGGGGACTTTAACTTTGCAAATATTGACTGGAAGCGCTATAATTCGAGTACTTTAGATGGGTCCGTTTTTGTCCAATATGTGCAGTAGGGTTTCCTGACACAGTATGTGGATAGGCCAACGAGAGGCGAGGCCATATTGGATTTGGTACTGGGTAATGAACCAGGACAGGTGTTAGATTTGGAGGTAGGTGAGCACTTTGGTGATAGTGACCACAATTCGATTACGTTTACTTTAGTGATGGAAAGGGATAGGTATATACCGCAAGGCAAGAGTTATATCTGGGGAAAGGCAATTATGATGCGATGGGGCATGACTTAGGATGCATCGGATGGAGAGGAAAATTGCAGGGGATGGGCACAATGGAAATGTGGAGCTTGTTCAAGGAACAGCTACTGCGTGTCCTTGATAAGTATGTACCTGGCAGGCAGGGAGGAAGTGGTCGAGCAAGGGAACCGTGGTTTACTAAAGCAGTCGAAACACTTGTCAAGAGGAAGAAGAAGGCTTATGTAAAGATGAGACATGAAGGTTCAGTTAGGGCGCTCGAGAGTTACAAGTTAGCTAGGAAGGACCTAAAGAGAGAGCTAAGAAGAGCCAGGAGGGGACATGAGAAGTCTTTGGCAGGTAGGATCAAGGATAACCCTAAAGCTTTCTATAGATATGTCAGGAATAAACAAATGACTAGGGTAAGAGTAGGGCCAGTCAAGGACAGTAGTGGGAAGTTGTGCTTGGAGTCCGAGGAGATAGGAGAGGTGCTAAATGAATATTTTTTGTCAGTATTCACTCAGGAAAAAGACAATGTTGTCGAGGAGAATACTGAGATTCAGGCTACTAGACTAGAAGGGCTTGAGATTCATAAGGAGGAGGTGTTAGCAATTCTGGAAAGTGTGAAAATAGATAAGTGTCCTGGGCCGGATGGGATTTATCTTCGGATTCTCTGGGAAGCTAGGGAGGAGATTGCTGAGCCTTTGGCTTTGATCTTTAAGTCATCTTTGGCTACAGGAATAGTGCCAGAAGACTGGAGGATAGCAAATGTTGTCCCCTTGTTCAAGATGGGGAGTAGAGACAACCCCGGTAACTATAGACCAGTGAGCCTTACTTCTGTTGTGGGCAAAATATTGGAAAGGTTTATAAGTGATAGGATGTATAATCATCTGGAAAAGAATAATTTGATTAGAGATAGTCAACACATTTTTGTGAAGGGTAGGTCATGCCTCACCAATCTTATTGAGTTCTTTGAGAAGGTGACCAAACAGGTGGATGGGTAAAGCAGTTGATGTGGTGTATATGGATTTCAGTAAAACGTTTGATAAGGTTCCCCACGGTATGCTACTGCAGAAAATACGGAGGCATGGGATTCAGGGTGATTTAGCAGTTTGGATCAGAAATTGGCTAACTGGAAGAAGACAAAGGGGGTGGTTGATGGAAAATGTTCAGACTGGAGTCCAGTTACTAGTGGTGTACCACAAGGATCTGTTTTGGGGCCACTGCTGTTTGTCATTTTTATAAATGACCTGGAGGAGGGCGTAGAAGGATGGGTGAGTAAATTTGCAGATGACACTAAAGTTGTGGACAGTGCGGAAGGATGTTACAAGTTACAGTGGGACATAGATAAGCTGCAGCGCTGGGCTGAGAGGTGGCAAATGGAGTTTAATGCAGAAAAGTGTGAGGTGATTCATTTTGGAAGGAATAACAGGAAGACTGAGTACTGGGCTAATGGTAAGATTCTTGGCAGTGTGGCTGAGCAGAGAGATCTCGGTGTCCATGTACATAGATCCCTGAAAGTTGCCACCCAGGTTGAGAGGGTTGTTAAGAAGGCGTACGGTGTGTTAGCTTTTATTGGTAAAGGGATTGAGTTTCGGAGCCATGAGGCCATGTTGCAGCTGTACAAAACTCTGGTGCGGCCGCATTTGGAGTATTGCGTGCAATTCTGGTCGCCGCATTATAGGAAGGATGTGGAAGCATTGGAAAGGGTGCAGAGGAGATTTACCAGAATGTTGCCTGGTATGGAGGGAAGATCTTATGAGGAAAGGCTGAGGGACTTGAGGCTGTTTTCGTTAGAGAGAAGAAGGTTAAGAGGCGACTTAATTGAGGCATACAAGATGATCAGAGGATTGGATAGGGTGGACAGTGAGAGCCTTTTTCCTCGGCTGGTGTAGTCTAGTATGAGGGGACATAGCTTTAAATTGAGGGGAGATAGATATAGGACAGATGTCAGAGGTAGGTTCTTTACTCAGAGAGTAGTAAGGGCGTGGAATGCCCTGCCTGCAACAGTAGGGGACTCGCCAACACTAAGGGCATTCAAATGGTCATTGGATAGACATATGGACGATAAGGGAATAGTGTAGATGGGCTTTAGAGTGGTTTCACAGGTCGGCGCAACATCGAGGGCCGAAGGGCCTGTACTGCGCTGTAATGTTCGATGTTCTATGAGGTCTGAATTCTGCATCAGTGCTTGTAGTCAATCATCAAACACACCTGACACATGTACACATGTGTTTACATAGAGCTCTGGTGCATGTTTGATTCCCTGTGCAAGCAGACCTCTGTACATGTATGATTCCATGTGTACATAGAGCTTTGCGTGTACATTAAAAAAAAAAATTTAGAGTGCCCAATTCATTTTTTCCCAATTAAGGGGCAATTTATCGTGGCCAATCCATCTACCCTGCACATCTTTTGTGCTGTGGGGGTGAGACCCACGCAGACACGGGGAGAACATGCAAACCGCACGTGGACAGTAACCCGGGACCGGGATCGAACCCGGGTCCTCGGCACTGTGATGCAGCAGTGCTAACCACTGCGCCGCCCTGCTTTGTGTGTGCAGGATTCTCTGAATGCATGGGGATCTGTGCGAGCGTGATTCTACACGTGCACAAATCTCTGTGTGTATTTGATTCAGTTTGTGTACAAAGCTCTGCATTTGTCACTCACTGTCTACATGGAACTTTGTGTGTGATTCCCCTGTACACTGAGCTCAGTGAACACAAGCAATGTGTCCTGTCTGTCTTCAAATTCTTCCTAAATCCAACTTGAAAACTCAGTGGAGGGAATGATGCTCCTCGAGGCGTTGAGCTGAAGTAAATTGGGATGGGTTCTGAATGGCGTTTCGTCCTTCTGTATCTCCCAGGGTTATACGGTCGCTACACATCTTGCTGCACACCCACAGTAACCCCATTCTGCCAAAGAGCCATGCAGTTTGATTGGGACCCACTCCATGCTTCAGGGAAATACTCTTTCTGTTTCTGTGAAATAATATTATGAGGAAATTGTTCGAATTAATGACCCATGATGCAAATCTGAGTGGGTTAGGTTTGTGTAAGGAGGGGGTGCTGACTGGGTTAGGTCTGTATAAGGAGGGGGTGCTGACTGGGTTAAACAAAGAACAAAGAAATGTACAGCACAGGAACAGGCCCTTCGGCCCTCCAAGCCCGTGCCGACCATGCTGCCCGACTAAACTACAATCTTCTACACTTCCTGGGTCCGTATCCCTCTATTCCCATCCTATTCCTGTATTTGTCAAATGCCCCTTAAATGTCACTATCGTCCCTGCTTCCACTACCTCCTCCGGTAGCGGGTTCCAGGCACCCACTACCCTCTGCGTAAAAAACTTGCCTCGTACATCTACTCTAAACCTTGCCCCTCTCACGTTAAACCTATGCCCCCTAGTAATTGACCCCTCTACCCTCGGGAAAAGCCTCTGACTATCCACTCTGTCTATGCCCCTCATAATTTTGTATACCTCTATCGGGTCTCCCCTCAAGCTCCTTCGTTCCAGTGAGAACAAACCGAGTTTATTCAACCGCTCCTCATAGCTAATGCCCTCCATACCAGGCAACATCCTGGTAAATCTCTTCTGCGCCCTCTCTAAAGCCTCCACATCCTTCTGGTAGTGTGGCGACCAGAATTGAACACTATACTCCAAGTGTGGCCTAACTAAGGTTCTATACAGCTACAACATGACTTGCCAATTCTTATACTCAATGCCCCGGCCAATGAAGGCAAGCATGCCGTATGCCTTCTTGACTACCTTCTCCACCTGTGTTGCCCCTTTCAATGACCTTTGGACCTGTACTCCTAGATCTCTTTGACTTTCAATACTCTTGAGGGTTCTACCATTCACTGTATATTCCCTACCTGCATTAGACCTTCCAAAATACATTACCTCACATTTGTCCGGATTAAACTCCATCTGCCATCTCTCCGCCCAAGTCTCCAGACAATCTAAATCCTGCTGTATCCTCCGACAGTCCTCATCGCTATCCGCAATTCCACCAACCTTTGTGTCGTCTGCAAACTTACTAATCAGACCAGTTACATTTTCCTCCAAATCATTTATATATACTACAAAGAGCAAAGGTCCCAGCACTGATCCCTGTGGAACACCACTGGTCACAGCCCTCCAATTAGAAAAGCATCCCTCCATTGCTACTCTCTGCCTTCTATGGCCTAGCCAGTTCTGTATCCACCTTGCCAGCTCACCCCTGATCCCGTGTGACTTCACCTTTTGTAATAGTCTACCATGAGGGACCTTGTCAAAGGCCTTACTGAAGTCCATATAGACAACATCTACTGCCCTACCTGCATCAATCATCTTAGTGACCTCCTCGAAAAACTCTATCAAGTTAGTGAGACACGACCTCCCCTTCACAAAACCGTGCTGCCTCTCACTAATACGTCCATTTGCTTCCAAATGGGAGTAGATCCTGTCTCGAAGAATTCTCTCCAGTAATTTCCCTACCACTGAAGTAAGGCTCACCGGCCTGTAGTTCCCGGGATTATCCTTGCTACCCTTCTTAAACAGAGGAACAACATTGGCTATTCTCCAGTCCTCCGGGACACCCCCTGAAGACAGCGAGGATCCAAAGATTTCTGTCAAGGCCTCAGCAATTTCCTCTCCAGCCTCCTTCAGTATTCTGGGGTAGATCCCATCCGGCCCTGGGGACTTATCTACCGTAATATTTAGGTCTGTGTAAGGAGGGGGTGCTGACTGGGTTAGGTCTGTATAAGGACGGGGTACTGAGGGGGTTAGGTCTGTATAAGGACGGGGTACTGAGGGGGTTAGGTCTGTATAAGGAGGGGGTACTGAGGGGGTTAGGTCTGTATAAGGAGGGGGTACTGAGGGGGTTAGGTGTGTATAAAGAGTGGGGGGCTAGTTACCAAGGAGGTTCCTCTCCACATTTAGGGGAGGCAGCGACGTAGTGGTATTGTCACTGGACTAGTAATCCTGAGACCCAGGGTAATGCTCTGGTGATCTGAGTTCGAATCCCACCACTGCAGATAGTGAAATATAAATTCAATAAAAATCTCGAATTGGAAAGTCTAATGAGTATCATGGTGCCATTGTCGCATTTCGTTAAAACCCATCCGATTCCCGAATGTCCTTTCGGGCTGATGCAGGTTGTTTTCTCCATACATGATGGAACATATTTGGTGAGTTGCTGAGGGGATGTGGTTCTGGTGCAGGGGTCTGCTTTGTCCTGGATGGTGTCGAGCTTCTCGAGTGTTGGAGCTGCACTCATTCAGGCAAGTGGAGAGTATTCCACCACACTTGTCGATGGTGGACAGGCTTTGGGGAGTGAGGGGGTGAGTTACTCACCGCGGGGCTCTAGTCTCTGACCTGCTCTTGCACCCTCAGTGTTTATATGACTTTGTAGAAGACTGCAGGTTGGACGGTTTGTTCTAATTATACATCGACACAGCACAGAAGGTGACAAGAGTTATCTCATTGATCCCACTCCTCCCTGGTATTTCCATACACCCCTGCATTTTTGTTTTTGCTTTTTAACCAATTTCCGATTGAAAGTTATTATTGAATCCGCTTCCACTCCCCTTTCAGATTCCAGTTCCCACCAGCCGGAATGGAGTCAAGCTGGATATTCCGTGAATTCATGTTGGGGGGGGGGACTTATCATTGGGGAGGGGAGGCTTTGTTGTGAATGATTCCGCGCACTGTGTGCGTTGGGTAAACTCTGTTCATGAACAAATTCTGGCAGTTTGTGTTTTTAGTGTTGACATTGGCAGTTTAACCGTTTGTGAATAATGGAGTTAATAACTCTTAGCATTGCGGACCCAGCAATTATTCTTGGGACTGACTAACTAGTAGTAACCATATTGTCCAACGTGATTGCGAGTCTGGCGCAGTCCATTCACTGTACAGATGGCAGCTTTACCTGGGTTCTATGTGAAGTTATCAGGACTAATCCAACACAAAACCCACTCCAGTACAGCACCGAACGAATGCTACACTGCCTGAGGTGCCTTCTCTCACCTTAGATATTAACCCAGGCCTCAGCCGCCCGCTGCAGACAGTCCCAGGGCACTGTATGTAGAAGACCAAGAGAGTTCTCCCCAATGTTTTTTTTCAATTTAGAGTACCCAATTCATTTTTTCCAATTAAGGGGCAATTTAGCGTGGCCAATCCACCTACCCTGCACATCTTTGGGTTGTGGGGGTGAGACCCACGCAAACACGGGGAGAATGTGCAAACTCCACACGGACAGTGACCCAGAGCCGGGATCGAACCTGGGACCTCGGCGCCGTGAGGCTGCAGTGCTAACCCACTGCGCCGCCGTGCTGCCCCTCCCCAATGTTCTTGGGCCGATATAGGAACCCAGGAACTGGAGGAGGCCATTCACCCATTGAACCTGCTCCACCGTTCAATATGATCATGACTAATCGGACATTTCAATGCCATTTACACCCACTATCCCCATAACCCTTTATTGTGAATCAGAAATCTCGGCTTTAAACATACTCAATGTCTGAGCTCCCACAGCCCCTGGGTAGAGAATTCCAAAGATTCACAACCCTCTGAGCAAAACAATTTCTCCTCAGCTCGGTCCCAAGTGGCTCCCCCCTTATTGTGAAATTGTGCCCCCTGGTTCCGGACTCCCCGACCAAGGGAATCATCACATCAGCCTCCACCCTGTCTGTTCCTGTAAGTATTTTGTCGGTTTCAATGATGATTACCTCTCATTCTTCGAAACTCTAGAGTACGCCGGCCCCGTTTCCCCAATCTCTCTTCATATAACAGTCCCGCCAATCCCGGAACAAATCCGGTGAACCTTCGATGCGCTCCCTCTGTGGCAATAACATCCTTTCCGAGGTAAGGGGACCAAATCTGCACGCACTGCCCCAGGTGCGGTCTAGCTGACCTCCTGTACAATTGAAGCAAAACCTCACTGCTCCTGGACTCAAATCCTCTTGTGGTCAAGGCTAACGCTCCATTAGCCTTGCTAAAAGCTTGCTTCACCTGCATGCGAGCCTTCAGTGACTTATGGACAAGGACATCCAGTTTAATAAGGACATGGGAAGTCTGTACCATTCCCATCCCGTAGGTCCCCTGCTGGATATGACACCCACGTGCCCATCTACACTTCCTAATCTCGTACCATTTATCCTTCCGTCAACTTCGCTAAAACACAAACTTCCCCGAGGGTCTGCGCATTCTCCCATTGTTGTTTTTGGGAGCTTGCTGTGCAGAAACTCGCTGCTGCGTCTCCTCCGTTACAGCAGTGACCACACTTCAGAAAGTAATGCATTGGACGTAAAGAGCTTGAGGACGTCCTGAGGCCCAGAGAGGCAGAGTCAGCTTTCGGGCCGTTGTACTGGTCAGAGTGTAGCCTTGGTTTTGACATTGCACAGTTTACCTCAATAATAATAATAATCGCTTATTGTCACAAGTAGGCTTCAATGAAGTTACTGCGAAAAGCCCCTAGTCGCCACATTCCGGTGCCTGTTCGGGGAGGCCGGTACGGGAATTGTTGTCCACCATCAAGTCTTTGGCAGTGGAGATTTTTGAAAATAAGAGTAGAGTGAGACCGGGGGGGCCTTTTCTCTCAGTTTTCAGAGACTTGCGAAGAAATTAATGAGAGTTGGAGGCAATGGGCGGAATGGTGCATGAAAACGGGTGAAACGTGTCGGGACAAGAGAGGGTCATTCGAAGGATTAGCAAATGAGCATGGCCTGTTCAGAATTGAAACATTTGCTCGACCAGATGCAAACCGGAGAAATCTGGAATAAAGCTGCTCTCCCTTTCTCGGAGTTGCTACCAAAAGGGCCTCAGCTGTAACAGGTACGGTGACTTTGATTGAATCGACGGTGGAAGTGCCCCTGAGATTCACGGCACAGCTCGTGCGAGAATGGGACAGACATTCGGCCGTGGAGGGGGTGCGGACCGGCGGCCGAGGGAGTCTGTTATTTGTAAGGAGCCGGATGCTTTTCCTCGCCCTCTGTAAATGAGACCCAGGCACAATGGGGAAGCCAACCATTGTACGCATTCAGCTGCTGCGGGCTGACTGAATACAGTTTTATGTCAGCAGAGATGACTAATTGGGCCGGGCTAACAGAACCCATCTTTGTATTCGAACAAGCCGTTGAAGTTCTTTCAAAGGTGCTGTAGGCATGTCTTCAAGTTTTTAACTGAAATAGGAAAATTAATCCCGGTATATTTTAATTGGGGGGTGGTGGGGGGGTGCGATGTGAAGATGAACAATGTTAGGCAGCGAGAGGTGATGATCTGGAGCTCGCTGCGGACAAGGGCGGTGGAAGTAGAGACAATCGGTAATTTCAAAATAAACTTGGGGATAATTAACTTACGGGGATACAGAGATAGAGCAGGGAGTGTTGTACGGCGAGATGACCGAGACTCAAGTGGCATTCCTCTATTCTTTCGCGGGATGTGGGCGTCGCTGGCTGGGAAAAGGCAGCATTTGCTGCCCGTCCCTAATTGCCCTTGAACCGAGTGTCTCGCTGGGCCATTTCAGAGGGCAGTTAAGAGTCCACACTGCCTTGGGTCTGGAGTCGCGTGTAGGCCAGACTGGGTAAGGACGGCAGATTTCCTTCCCTAAAGGACATTAGTGAACCTGATGGGTTTTTACGATAAGTGTTTCATGGTCACCATGACTGAAACTAACTTTATATTCCAGATTTATGGATTGAATTTAAATTCCACCAGTTGCCTTGGTGGGATTTGAACCCACGTCTGCAGAGCACTAGCCCAGGTCCCAAGGTGTGTGGTGTGGGCGGGGGGGGGCCGACTGCTCAACTTTGGGATCAGGGCACCCATTCCAAATGGTGGCCCGAGCGACAGAGCGATGGGTATCCGACGCACTTGCCCCTGTGCATGCCAAAAGACTGTGACTCGTACCTGGGCGCTGTTCCTAGCGCCAGCGAGGACCAGTCCCGATTCCCTGCTGGCCGGCAACTAGACTCCGGAACGGAATACCCCGGCCTATAGTTCCCCAAAGCAACATCTCTGCCAATCAAAGTTGACTTGCCAACCTCCTCCCCTGTAGTATAAATTGTTGGAGCTTATTCGGGAAGCAGAACAGAAATTCATCCCAAGGAGGAGGAAACATGCTCAGAGGCGCACGAGCACCCATGGCTGACGAGGGAAGCCAAGGATAGTGTAAAAGCGAAGGAAAAAACTTACAATGTGGCGGGGATTAGTGGGAAGCCAGAGGATTGGGGATCCTTTAAATGCAAGCAGAGGACACCTAAAACAGCAACAAAGGAGGGAGAAGATGAAATCTGAGTGTAAGCTAGCTAGTAATACAAAGGAAGATAGGAAGAGTTTTTTTTCAATATATAAAAGGTAAGAGAGAGACAAGAGTAGACATTAGGCCACTGGAAAATAAGGCTGGAGAAGTAATAATAGGAAACAAAGAAATGGCAGAGGAACTGAATAGATACTTTGCATCAGTCTTCACGGTGGAAGACACCAGCGGGATACCAGAACCTTAGGAGAATCAGGGGGCAGAGGTGAATGTAGTGGCCATCACTAAGGAGAAGGTGCTGGGGAAATTGAAACGTCTGAAGGTGGATAAGTCACCTGGACCGGATGGACTACACCCCAGGGTTCTGAAGGAGATAGCTGAGGAGATTGTGGAGGCTTTGGTGGTGATCTTTCAGGAATTACTGGAGGCCGGGAAGGTCCCAGAGGACTGGAAAATGGCTAATGTAACACCGCTGTTTAAGGAGGGAGGGAGGCAGAAGACGGGTAATTATAGGCCGGCTGGCATAACTTCTATCATTGGTAAGACTTTTTAAAAATTCTTTCTTGGGGTATGGACATCGCCAGATGGCCCAGCATTAATTGCCCATCCCTAATTGCCATTGAAGGGATAGTTGAGAGTCATCCACGTTGCTGTGTGACTGGAGTCACGTGTAGGCCAGACCGGGTCAGGACGGCAGATTTTCTTCCCTAAAGAACATTAGTGAACCAGATGGGTTTTTACGACAATCGAGAATGGTTTAATGGTCATTTGTGGATATTTAATGCCAGATTTTTAGTTGAATTCAAATTTCATCATCTGCTGTGATGGAATACAAACCTGAGCTTTATCCTGGGTCTTTGGATTACTAGTCCGGTGGCAATACTACTAAACTATTGTCTCCCTCTCTATTGGAGTAAGGATGAGATTGAGGAGTACTTGGAAGTGCATGGTGAACTTGGGCTGAGTCAGCACGGATTCGTCAAGGGGAGGTGATGCCTGACGAATCTGTTGGAGTTCTTTGAGGAGGTAACAAGGAGGTTAGACAAAGGAGAACCAGTAGATGTGATCTATTTGGATTTCCAGAAGGCCTTTGACAAGGTGCCGTACAGGAGGCTGCTAAATAAGAGCCCATGGTGTTAAGGGTAAGATCCTGGCATGGATAGAGGATTGGCTGACTGGCAGAAGGCAGAGAGTGGGGATAAAGGGGTCTTTTTCAGGATGGCAGCCGGTGACTAATCCACTAGTGATTTATCCACCCAGGAGTTCCACAGGGGTCAGTGTTGGGACCATAACTATTCACGATATACATGAAGGAATTGAGGGCACTGGTGCTAAGTTTGGAGATGATACAAAGATATGTAGAGGGACAGGTTGTGTTGAGGAAGCAGGGAGGCTGCAGAAGGACATGGCCAGGCTAGGAGAGTAGGCAAAGAAGTGACAGATGGAATACAATGTGGAAAAGTGTGGGGTTTTGCACTTGCGTTGGAAGAATGGAGGCATAGACTAACTTCTAAATGGGGACATGCTTAGGCAATCAGAAGCACAAAGGGACTTGGGAGTCCTTGTACACGATTCTCTTAAGGTTAACTTGCAGGTTCAGTCGGCAGTTAGGAAGGCAAATGCAATGTTAGCATTCATGTCAAGGGGGCTAGAATACAAGACCAGGGATGTACTTCTGAGGCTGTATAAGGCTCTGGTCAGACCCCATTTGGAGTATTGTGAGCAGTTTTGGGCCCCGTATCTAAGGAAGGATGTACTGGCCTTGGAAAGGGTCCAGAGGAGGTTCACAAGACTGATCCCTGGAATGAAGAACTTGTCGTATGAGGAACGGTTGAGGACTCTGGGTCTGTACTCGTTGGAGTTTAGAAGGATGAGGGGGCAGCTTATTGAAACTTACAGGATACTGCGGGGCCTGGATAGAGAGGACATGGAGAGGATGTTTCCACTTGTAGGAAAAACTAGAACCAGAGAGCACAGCCTCAGACTGAAGGGACGATCCTTTAAAACTGAGCTGAGGAGGAATTTCTTCAGCCAGAGGGTGGTGAATCTGTGGAACACTTTGCCGCAGAAGGCTGTGGAGGCCAAATCACCGAGTGTCTTTAAGATTAACAAGGGGATCAGGGGTTATTGGGAGAAGGCAGGAGAATGGGGATAAGAAACATATCAGCCGTGATCGAATGGTGGAGCAGACTTGATGGGCCGAGTGGCCTAATTCTGCTCCTATAACTTATGGTTTGTTTGAGGTTGAATATTTATCCCTTGACCAACACAAAAAAGCAGGTTATCTGGTCAATACCTCATTATTGGGATCTTGCTGTGCCCAATGTTTCCTACCTGACAACCGTGACTACACCTCAAAAACAAAGCATTTTATTGGCTGCGAAGCTCTCAGAGACACCGTGGGGTTGACTTGGAAAGACACTGAATAGCAATTATTTTCTGTCTCGCTGTAGTCTCCGCCTCCTCTCGGTTGCTCTGTCCAGTATGTGATGATGCATGCACTGCCTTCCTGGCCCGGTCAGATGGTAGTGTGGAGATTTCAGAGATAGTTTTGGACGTATCCGACGCGGTTGACTGCTGCAGCCCGATTGGTGACTGCGATGAGGTCCACTCTCTGACTACAGGGGAGTCCTGGAGAGTTGGCAACCCAGCCGCAGAGTGCTCAGTCTGGAGGTTCTGTCATCAAAATCTATTCTCTTCTGTTTTTCTCCAGGCCAGAAGACACTTCACCACAGGAGTGAAATCCTGGAGACTGTGGTCCTCGTTAATCCTGCTGAAGACACAGTCGCTTCTGAGGTAATGCTGAACAGTCCTTCGGAGTTGCAGCGCTGAATTTACCGTCGCTCGTAGCTACGTTTTCCCATTGCAGTGAGTGGTAATGGGTTGCGATCACCTTGTCTTATTCGCAAACTGGGAGAGGAGAGTGACGCCTTTGTTCACATTGAGGAGATTAAATGATAGGTCAAGACTCACATGAACGATGATGAGGTAACGTGCTCGGCATGGAGCACAGGGAGGGGGGGGGGAAGAAATTTAGAGGCTGCTGTATTGTCCAGATGAATGCAAATGTGAGAGGTTGTGGGAGATTTGTAAGATACGGATAAAAATATGTGAAAAGTTTTGAGTGCAGTGCATATATTCTGTAACTATTTCACTTGCTTCCTGTAACACTTGCCCCAACACCTGTCCTTGGTCGGGCAGAACACAATTTGACTTTAATTCATAGAATATTGCAGAAGGAGGCCATTCAGCCCATCGAGTCGGCACCACCCTCGGAAAGAGCGCCCTACCCAGGCCCACTCCCCCACCCTATTCCCGTAACCCAGTAACTCCACCTAACATTTTGGACACTAAGGGGCAATTTATCATGGCCAATCCACCTACCCTGCACATCTTTGGAGTGTGGGAGGAAACCGGAGCACCCGGAGGAAACCCACGCACACACGGGGAGAACGTGCAAACTCCACACAGACAGTGACCCAAGCCGGGAATCGAACCCGGGACCCTGGAGCTGTGAGGCAGCAGTGCTAACCACTGTGCCTCCGTATCACCCGAAGACACAGTGGATTCAGTGACAGTAAATCAGTTTTTATTCAGTGTTTAATACAATACACCCTCTTGCCGTGAGTTAGTGTCTGAATCGAACCTTCATGCTCAATGTCCAATGGAAAACCTGCTGGTTTCTAATGATATGTTTACAAGACATTTAGATTGGGTCACAGAGTTCTCAGTGGCTGCCTTTGGCACTGCTTACGGACTGACTGTCTGTAGTTCCTTGTGTTGAAGTTGCCAATGCTGTGACAGTCGCGTACAGGCTGCATCATAGACAGGGAATGCTGGGCAATCTCTGCAGGTCTGACAGCGTCTGTGGAGAGAGAAGGGAGCTGACGTCTCGAGTCTGGGTGACTGGCAAAATTGGAGAGAACTGGAAATAGGGTCAGATTTATATTGTAGTGGAGAGGGGTGGGCGATGGGGTGGAGCGGTGGGGCTGGATAGAGAGGCCAGCAATAGGTAGAGATTGACAAAGATACCATGGACAATAAAACAAAGGGAATGTAAATGATTGTGATCATGTACATGCTCCAGTTGGGATTAAGAGCAGCTGACTGGGATGTGGTTAGGACAGAGATGTGAGAACCTTAGTTTGTGATGTTGAAGACAGACTGGCTCCAACTTCTAGCGGGAGAGTCTCGAACGAGTGGGCAGAGCTTCAAGTTAAAGGGCCAGTCATTTAAAATGAGGTGCGTAAAAATCTTTTCTCAGAGGGTGGTGAATCTCTGGAATTCTCTATCCTGGAGGGTAGTGGAGGCCGGATCATTAGAAGTATTTAAAGTGGAGGTGGATGAATATTTGATAAATTGAGGAATGGCGCAGAAAAGGAACTGAGGCCAGTGTAGATCAACCATGATGGTATTGAATGGTGGGGCAGGCTTGAAGGCCCTGTTAGCAGGCTTGAAGACCATGGGGCAGGTCGGAAGGCCCTGGGGCAAGTCTGAAGGCCCTGGGGCAGATCTGAAGGTCCTGGTGGCAGATAGGCCCTGGGGCAGGCTTGAAGACTCTGGGGCAGGCTTGAAGGCCCTGGGCAGGCTTGAAGGCACTGGTGGCAGGCTTGAAGGCCCTGGTGACAGGCTTGAAGGCCCTGGTGACAGGCTTGAAGGCCCTGGTGGCAGGCTTGAAGGCCCTGGTGGCAGGCTTGAAGGCCCTGGTGGCAGGCTTGAAGGCCCTGGTGGCAGGCTTGAAGGCCCTGGTGACAGGCTTAAAGGCTCTGGTGGCAGGCTTGAAGGCCCTGGTGGCAGGCTTGAAGGCCCTGGTGGCAGGCTTGAAGGCCCTGGTGACAGGCTTAAAGGCTCTGGTGGCAGGCTTGAAGGGCCTGGTGACTTCCTCCTGCCTCTAATTCTTGCGTGAGACTGAAGTCATGATGTAGGATTCAGATGGAGCTGGGTGGCTGATTCCAACTCCGTTATTTCTTGTGTCTTGTTCCAGGTTTACACACTCGTGACGGACTCATCCCGCCAGAAGCTCTTAGTTCTCTGTGGACAGACTTCCGACCAGGGCGGAGACCTCATTCTGCAAACCGGAACCTACTCTTTTCACAGATTCATCGAGACGTTTGCCGACCCTGAGGTGAGAATTCCTTACATGAGCTTTTAAACTTGTAGCTACCTTAAACATTCACTCCCTCCACCACCGGTGCACAGTGGCAGCCGTGTGTGTACCACCTACAAGGTGCACTGCCGCAACTTGCCAAGGCTCGTAAGGCAGCACCTTCCAAACCCACGACCGCTACCACCTGAAAGGCTGCGGATACCTGGGAACGCCACCTCCTGGAGGTTCCTCCAAGTCACTCACCATCCTGACTCGGAAATATATCAAAATCCTGGAACTCCCTCCCTAACAGCACAGTGGGTGTGCCTACACCTCATGGACTGCAGCGGTTCAAGAAGGTGGCTCACCACCTCCTTCTGAAGGGCAACTAGGGATGGGCAATAAATGCTGGCCTAACGAGCGACGCTTAATTCCCGTGAACGAATAAAAACAGCTGCTGTTCCTGATTCCCAAGTGCACTCCTGCTATACAGGGTTCACTAACGTCCTTTCGGGAGGGACTCCAGCAATGTGGTTGACTCTTAGCTGCCCTCTGAACTGGCCCTAAGAAACCACTCAGTTCACAGTTCAGGGGTCATTAGGAATGTGCAACAAATGCTGCCCCTGCCAGAGACACCCACATCCCTTCAAGAATAAAACAAAAAAATCCATATCTGCTGGTTCCAGGCTTTCCCGCTGCTGATATTATCCTCGCCAACCTTTCTAGTACTTTCTCAGTTACCTCAATATTACTTTTATAATGTGGAGACCAGAGCCTACTTTAGTGGGGAGATGACGTTTTTCCTGATGTGTGTCTAATACTCTTTCATTGCTGTTTATTCAGGTGACGGAGATCCTGAGCAGCACCGACATCGACACCAAGGCCTGCGTCACTCTCTGTCACTCTGGAGAAGGAGATTGGAGCAATCTAGAACGCCACAATCTGCAGGGGTTCATCAGCATTAAACTGAACCCGGCCCCCATGCTCCCAGAGATGGATGGCGTCTCGGAGTTTACAGAGTACCTCACAGAGTCTGTCGAAGTTCCGTCGCCCTTCGACCTGCTAGAACCTCCGACCTCCGGGGGCTTCCTCAAACTGTCCAAGCCATGCTGCTACATCTTCCCTGGTGGGAGAGGCGACTCGGCACTTTTTGCCGTGAACGGTTTCAACATCCTCGTGGATGGCGGATCCGAACGCAAGTCCTGCTTCTGGAAACTGGTGCGCCACTTAGACAGAATTGACTCCATATTATTGACGCACATCGGTGCGGATAATCTGCCCGGGATTAACGGGCTGCTGCAGAGAAAGATTGCCGAGCAGGATGAGGAGCAATCACAAGGATCCACCACGTACAGTGACTGGATCAAGAACCTTATCTCCCCTGAGTTGGGAGTTGTATTTTTCAATGTTCCTGATAAGCTAAAGATGCAGGAGTCCTCAGTGAAGGTTAAACGAAGCATTGAAGAAGCCTGCTTAACATTACAGTATTTAACCAAACTGGGAGTCAAGTCGGAACCTCTAAACAGAGTTGTTGGGGCTACAATTGACCCTATCCCATTGTTCCACAAAATGGGAGTTGGGCGATTGGACATGTACATCCTCAACCCAGTCAAAGACAGCAAGGAAATGCAGTTCCTGATGCAAAAGTGGGCAGGGAACAGCAAAGCAAAGACGGGCATCGTTCTACCAAATGGCAAAGAGGGTGAAATTTCAGTCCCTTACCTGACGTCCATCACAGCTTTAGTTGTGTGGCACCCAGCCAACCCGGCAGAAAAAATAGTCCGTGTCTTGTTCCCCGGCAACGCGCCGCAGAACAAAATCCTGGAAGGGCTGGAGAAATTGAAACACCTGGACTTTCTAAAATACCCTGTTGCCACCCAGAAGGACCTATCCGCTGGCATGACGTCCCCCATTGTGAAGCAGACAAAAATAAGACCAAGGGCCGATAGCAAGGAAAGCCTCAAGTCTTCGCCCAAGCCTTCCGCTGCCAAAGCGGGGAAAAAGGAGGAAACCCCCGAGGAGGCAGTTCCGAAACATGCGGATGTCAAAATTGAAGCAGCGAAGGAAGACAAGCTGGAGAAGAAAGAGGAGAAAAAGGGAAAGGCCGAAGTGGAGAAGGCAGCCACAGACATAATAAAAACGGAAAAGAAAAAGTTGGTCAAGGAGAAAACCCTCAAGAAACACACCAAGGATAAATTAGCAAAATCAGAAGAAAAGAAGGACAAAGAGAAAAAAGAGATCAAAAAAGAGAAGAGGGAGGTAAAGAAGGAAGACGCCAAAAGGGAAGAGAAAAAGGAAATCAAGAAAGATGAAAAAAAGAAGGAAAAAGAGGCCAAGAAGGAGTCGAAGAAATCTATCAAAGTCGACTTAAAACCATTTACACCAGAAGTGAGGAAAACCCTACACAAGGCAAAAGGACCAGGGAAGAGAATAGACTCGGGTAAAACTAAAGTGGCGAAAGAAGCCATTGTGGAACTGAAGATCGAGCCCATAGCTCCTGAAACCATGACAGCTGAGCAAACAGCCACTCAGTTACAGGAGGAGCGATCTATAATGTCATCGCCAGAGGATCTGACCAAGGACTTTGAGCAACTGAAAAACGAAGAGTCAATCAAGGCAGAGGTTGTCTGTGTGGAGTCAGGCAACGGTCCTGTCCTGGCAGAAGACACAACTGCTCTGGAAGGGGAGACACTCCCTGACACTCTTGTGCCCAGCCCTCAGAAGGACATGATAATAGCGCCGGTTGTCACGGACACAAAGGCCCCTCTTGTATCCCCGGATGAAGGGATAAACACTACAGACGCCGAGGGGGAATCACCACGTGAGGAAGAGGTTACCTGTCATCCTGAACCAACAGCTGAGCGGTTTGAGGATGAAGGTGCGGGAATGGAGGAATCATTGGAAATGAGCGAATTGGAAGAGAAAGTAGTGAGGATGGAGAAGGACGAAGAGAGCTTAATTAAGGATGGAGTAGAAGCTCAACTTGAGGAAGAGGACAATTTCCTTAAGGGGAAAGCCACAATGCCAGAAAAGCCAGAGGAAGAAGCCGAAAGGAAGGATAAAATGGAAGAGATGGAAAAATGTGAAGCATACATTGAAACAATGGGGTTGAGGGACCAGGTAGAAGAGAGCGAGGGGGAAGAGGTGGTGGAAAAAGCAGAACTGGAAGAAACGGTGGAAGGTGCTGATGAAGATAAAAAGGTCAAATTCAGGGAGAAAGAAGTTCTCGGTGATGAAGTTAAAAAGAAACAGCAATCCAGTGAAAAAACAGCCCAAGGTGTTATTGTATGCGAAAGCTCTCCAGTGGTGAAAAAGGACATTTCGACACCAGCAGACAAAGGGGCTAAAACAAAAGCAGAAACAACGACAGCAGCCCATCCGACCACACAAGGGGCGGTGGGTGAACCAATTTCATACATTCAGGATGAAACTATTCCGGGTTATTCTGAAACTGAACAAACCATTTCTGACGAGGAGATTCACGATGAGCAAGAGGATCAGATGTCGCACCTCAAATACGAAGTGGACACCTATGACATCTCTGTGCCGGACGATACAAGGTCATTTGACGCAGTCCATGGGATGAAAGAGATCAAGGCTATGTCGGTCGGTGAGGTGGGGACCAAGGGCTTTGTCAGAGAGGAGCCTGTGGTTGTTGTTTACCCCTCGGAGATAGTTGCTGCCCCACTTGCTGAGGAGGAGCACATCTCGTCTGCAGCATCCATCACCGAGTGCGACAAGCTTTCTTCCTTTGCCACGTCAGTAGCCGAGGACCAATCGGTGGCATCGGTAACAGCGCCCCAGACTGAAGAGACTGGGAAGAGCTCACTGCTGTTGGACACCGTCAATAGCATGGCTTCCTCCAGAACCGAGGCCACTCAGGGCAGAGATTACGTTCCGTCAGCTGGCACCATTTCGCCGACTTCCTCACTGGAGGAGGACAAGTGTTTTAAATCTCCGCCCTCTGAAGACTTCCACCCTGTTGCTGAGGTGTCTGCAGAAATGGAAGAGGAGGAGGAAGAGGAGGAAGACCAGACGCCAAACGTGGAGGTTCCGATGAAACTAAAAGACCAATATACTGCAATGTTTCCAGAAAAGAGCGCGCCAGCTCCCTACTTGCCGGGCGAGTATATTATTGATGACCAAAGTGCTGACTTTCAGAGTACTGACCAGAAACCTAAGCCTTCCTTACATTTTGATGTTGATTTGCCAGAAAGTGATGATAAATGCATCAGTCCGGATGATAGTACGGTAAAAATGGCGTCACCAACTCAGTCAGGACCCACCAGCGCTGGACATACTCCGTTCCACCAGTCACCCATTGAGGAAAGAACTGATTCTGTGGAAGCAGAACTAATAGAACAGGCTGCAGACACGTCCTTGCAAATTGAGAAAACGGACTCAATGCTACCTAGTTCACAGCAGAGTCCTCTCCATGACCTGCCGCTGAAACCCGAGTTATTCAAAGAATCATTCCTGCCTTACTCGCCCATTGTTCTGGATTCCGATACTGAAGAGCCTGAGCTGACATCAAAAGAGAAAATGATTCACGAGCAGGAACTGAGGGCCATAGAAAAGATGGAAAAAGACGCCCGTGAGACCGAACATGCGGCAACTGAGAAACTGGAGAGAGACGTTCAGGCGACTAAACCCACCCACGACAAACCAATGGAAGCGAAAATAAAACCTGCAGATACGGGAGAGTTTGAAAAGGAATTTCCCGAGCAAAAGATGGATGTTGAAAAAGACCTGGAGGAGAAACCTGCCGTTGAGTGGCAGAGGACACCTGACATCCCAGAGTCTAAAACAGCAGATACTAAAACATTGGCCTCCGAAATCTCAGAGCAGAAACCTGTAACCATTGAAAAGTTGGAAAAGGAAGACCTGGGAAAGAAATCTACTGATTCCAACAAAGAGTCTTCAGAAAAGCAACTTGCAGATTCTGATATTTTAGAAAGAGCGAAGCAAGAGAAGGTACCTGTCGATGTCGAAAAGGTGGAAAAAGAGGATTTGGAAAAGAAACCAGGAGACTTTGGAAAGATTGAACACGAGGTATCAGAGAAAACATCTATTGATGTCGGAAAAATGGAAAAAGTTGATTTGGAAAAGAAACCAGGAGACGTTGGAAAGATTGAACACGAGGTATCCATGAAAACATCTATTGATGTCGGAAAAATGGAAAAAGATGATTTGGAAAAGAAAGTTGGTGATTTTGAAAAGCCGGAAAAAGAGAATTTGGAAAAGAAACCAGAAGATGTTGGGAAAGTGGGAAAAGACGATTTGGAAAAGAAAGTTGGAGATTTAGGCAAACCGGAAAAAGAGGATTTGGAAAAGAAACCTGAAGATTTTGGGAAAGTGGGAAAAGACGATTTGGAAAAGAAAGTTGGAGATTTAGGCAAACCGGAAAAAGAGGATTTAGAAAAGAAACCTGAAGATTTTG
Organism: Scyliorhinus torazame; assembly: GCF_047496885.1. Taxonomy (NCBI): domain Eukaryota; kingdom Metazoa; phylum Chordata; class Chondrichthyes; order Carcharhiniformes; family Scyliorhinidae; genus Scyliorhinus; species Scyliorhinus torazame. The sequence continues at coordinate 6,852,673 of NC_092736.1, read as the reverse complement.
GGAAAGTGGGAAAAGAGGATTTGGAAAAGAAAGTTGGAGATTTAGGCAAACCGGAAAAAGAGGATTTAGAAAAGAAACCTGAAGATTTTGGGAAAGTGGGAAAAGACGATTTGGAAAAGAAAGTTGGAGATTTAGGCAAACCGGAAAAAGAGGATTTAGAAAAGAAACCTGAAGATTTTGGGAAAGTGGGAAAAGAGGATTTCGAAAAGAAAGTTGGAGATTTTGGAAAACCAGAAAAAGGGGATTTGGAAAAGAAACTTGAACATTTTGGGAAAGTGGGAAAAGAGGATTTGGAAATGCAGGTTGGAGATTTTGGTAAACCGGAAAAAGAGGATTTGGAAAAGAGATTTGTCGATGCTGGACAGATTGCAAAAGAGGAAATCAAGCAGGAGTCTCCATACATTGAAACGGTGTGGAAAGAGGACCTAATGAATAAAGTAGAAAAGGAGGACTTTGCAAAGAAGCCAGAACATGTCGAAAAGATGGACAAAGAAGCGGCAGAGAAGAAATCTCCAGATGCCTCAAAGATGGAAAAAGAAGACTTGGAAACAAAACTTACAGATCAAGAGAAATTGGGAAAGGATGTGTTAGAGAGTGAGCTTGTAACATCCGAGAAGATGGAGCAAGACGAGAAACCCGCAGATATTGGAAAGATGGAGACATGTATGCTAGAAAAGGAAGACACAGCCGAAAAAGTGGATAAAGACATCCAAAAAAAGAAAGAAGAACTTGAAAAAGAGCAATCAACAACAGGAGAACTTCCCAAAGGTATCCCAGAGGAGGAAACAGAAGGTGTGCAAGAAGAGAATTTCAAGTTTGAATATTCCCCATTTAATGCACCCACAAAGTCTGTTAGTGAGACTCAAAGTTTACAAAAAGATAGAGGAGAAAGAGTAGGCGAGGACACCTATTCATTAGAAGATGAGGATTTTCCTGAGGTTACAGGAGGCAAAGCAATACCTGACAGTGAGCTCCCACCAACCGCAGAAAAGTTGCCGTCCCCCAAAATCGAGGGAGAGCTTTCTGCAAAGTCACCTGATCCAAAGGATATTTCACCAACAGATCATCAGAGTGTTCTTCCAGCCAAAATCAAACCTCTAGAAGTAAATGTAAATAATCTAGTACAGTCCGAGCCTCAGGATTTACAACCCAGTTTAGCCAAAAGTGTAACAACCCTTGAAAGTCAGGAAGAGTACAAAGTTGAATGCACCCGCGCAGCAGACGAGAAGATAACCGAGACGCCGACAAAACCAGATATATGGGAAACACAGATGGGACCCACAAGCCCAAAAGGATGGATGTCCCCTGACTTTGCTAGTCACTCTGCAAGCAAGACTGAACAGGTTGACATGGACAAGTGGCCTGCAGTCGAACCCAGCGAATGGGACCCGCCTTCCTACGCATCTCAATATTATTTGGAAAAGGGTGCTGATGTTACGACTCAGAAATCCTCTTCAGAGGATCCTTCAGCCGAGGCATTTCAGCTGAAGGATTCGCCGACTGGGAAAAAGGAGGAGAAAGAGACCGTGAGTGAACGCAGGTACTCTTCCTATGAAGATGAAAAGAAGGAATCTCCTAGTGTGTTTGATTATTCTTGGACTGTTGGCAGAGAGAGCAGTCAGACACCATTTGACTATGCCAGTGTGTTTGAGAAGAAGGTGGATATATCTCTGGAGCTGAAACCTTCAGTTGTATCTCCTCCAGAACCCGAATACTCTTGGACTGGCGCAGGTTTGTCCACAATAGGAACTGTGCAAGAAGCCTTCAAAGATTCAACTGGAGAAAGCTTAGCGAAAGGAGCAAAGCAGCTGGACAGTCCTACTGGTGAAGAGAGAAAACCATTGCAGCAAGAGGGCGTGTACCCTCCACCCAGCGGCTATGAGTACGCTGATATGTTGAGAGACAATGACGCCCTGACTTGTTCTGCTCCTGATGGACCAGGACATGCTTTCAGCCATTCTCCTGCTGAAGAATCAGAAGTTGCTTTGACTCCGTTAGATTACCATTCTGTGAGCCAGAAAGAACCCAAAGCGACCAGTCCCAAATCCTCCACAGAACAGGACTCCACACCTGCACTGCAAGAGGCTCCTTCAGCCAGAGCCACAGACATGGAGAGGAAAGTCTTCACCTATGCAGAGATAGATGAGAAGATGACCGCATTCGGGCTTGAGAACCTGGCAAAGTCACAGCAGGAGACCGATTCGCAAGGCCTCATTTACCTGTCGCAGGAGCAAGAGCTGCCGTGTGAGATGGTTTGGGAGGCCGGGCAGACAGGAAAAGGTTCTGCACCAATAGAAGCAGAACCGTCGCTTTGTAACTTGCTGTCAAAGGAAGCAGCGCCTGTACCGCACGTTCCGTGTGCAGGAGGCGAAATGCGAACAGGAGGGGCTCTTCCATATACGGAAATTCCAGAAGTGCATAGATCACCCTCCCCACCAATGAAAGAAGCCCCATTGAGCACTTTGGGGCCTGATGTGAAAGAGAAGGACCAACGACTGTGTGAGACGACAGACAAGGCCGGAATGGATGGAGAACAGAAAACGGTCTCTCCACATCCTGCCTCACCCGAAGAGAAGAAGACCTCAGCTCCAAGTAGCACTGAGTTAAAAGGAAGGTCTTCGCCTCCACTGCCCTACACTGAGATCCCACATTTAGACACCAGCGTGACTGCAGGCAGCCCGGACTACACGCCAATCACGGGGAAAGAACCAGATTCAAACATTCTGGGCTATTACGAGAAGGAAGCTGACGAGAGCAGCAGCGACTCGGAGCTAGAGAAAGGTGCCAAGGAAAAATCCGAAAAGGAATGGCCATCAGCCGGGCCCCGCCAAGAAAAGGGACGGAGCTGCCCGTACTCAGAAATGCAGGAAGTGGATGGGAAGATTGTTCCTCCTGGTCCAGGCCAGCAGCTTCGGGAAGACCAGCAAACTGGGTCGGTGACTCCGGGAGACAGTGCACAAAAGCACGAGGATGGCAAGGAGGCCGAGAAAGAGCACCTTCTGCCCAAGTCCGAGAAAGAACAACTCACCTCCTGCCATGAAGAAAAGGATATTTCGTGCACCAGTGATCTGGTGAGCTTTTCCTATGGGATTAAGTATCCTTACCTGGGAGACACTGACACATTCCGCACAAAACATGAAGACCAAGCTGAGCCAAGCCTGGAAAAGTCCACCTTCGTCGGGTTTGAGGGCATCAGCAAAGCGGCAAAACCACCCCCTGACGCGGGGAAAGAGCCAGACAAACTCCAACTCCAGGAGGGAGAGGTGGAGGGCAAGGCCCTGAGTCCAGGCGTAACCTCCCGGAGCAAATTCCAGGAACTGCCTGAGGCTGCCCAGGAGTGTCCACCCAGAGCTGAGCCGGAGCAATGGGCAACTAAAGTCGAACATTCGTACATGACAAAGGAAGAAAAGCCATCCAGTGCTCAGTTCGAATATTCCTCCTTTACAGAAGAGAGAATGTTTTCAAGCAGCGCGCCGGAGGTCGCGTTTCAATATGGCAGTGTTAAGGATGAGTATTTGGAAGTGTCACCCAAGAGTGGACCAGAAGCATTAACTCTGAGTCCTTTCACGGAAGCCAAACCCCTCCCAGCAGGACCATCAACAGAACTGAAAAGTGAAAGCTTATTAAAAGATGCAGCACCTCCGGAGGATGGTTCAGTGGGTGACTGCACCCCAATTTGCACCCAGCCAGACGACAAGTATTCCCAACTGTCATCCCCATCTTCCTGCGGACAATCACTGTCGCCGGGAACTCTCGGGGAAGCCAAAGGAAGAAGTTTGGTTGAGGTTTCTGCTTTATTTCCAGCGGACAAGGCTGTACCCCAGCCTCCCGAGGACGAGGATCCGTCACCACCCCCGGCTGAGCACAGCTCGGCCTACCTGTGCGACATTGAAGACTCCACGTTGTCCTGCAGAGTGGAGTGCCAAAGGCCGGGCCCTCCGCCCTCCCTAGCCGAAACCAAGTTGGAGAAGGAAGCCACGTTCTCCGAATCAGGGGCACCGTTGCTGGAAGGAGCGGTAACCACAATGGCTCAAACATTGAGTCTGTTTCCGCCACCACCTCCTGCTCAGGAGGAACCAGCCACCACCAATGGACCTACAGAAATGAGCTTTAGCCCCTTGCTGGCACAAAGCACCCCGGAGAAAGAGAGAGACACCTTTAGCACTTCAGAACTGACGGACGACAAGAGCAGCCCAGGTTCCGAGCAGGGCAAGTCTTATTCTGAGGACGACACCGAGTGTTTAGTCCGCCCCTCTTCACTGATGTCAACAGACCAGACCTTCAAGCCATTTTTGCCGGATGCCCAGAGGGGCAGGTTGGCCGGCGACCAGGGCGACGCTGCTCATGACTGGGAGGAGTGCCCAGGTGCCACGTCGGACTGCAAGCTGACCTTCACGTCGGGCGATTACAAACACCAAAAGGACGAGCTCTCGCCCTCGTTCATCAACCCGAGCCCCCACGAGCTGTCGGACGAAGATGACGAAGACGGCCACTCCCAGGATGACGTTCGCACCTCAGTCCAGAAGCGCTGTGCCCCGCAGCCCAGTGGCAGTCACCCCCACCACAACGTGGGCGAGGAAACCCCCCCCACCTCCGGCAGCGAGTCGTTCCCCTTGAATTCCGACTCGGATGTGCCCCCGGAAACGGAGGAATGCCCGTCGATTACCGCTGATGCGGCCATAGACTCCGACGAGGATGCAGACTATCTCCCCGTTGACAAAACCACCGGGACGTCGCACCATTCGTCGTCACGCCCAGGTCATGATCCACCCCCTGCTCCCATGATGGATCCTCACCCACATCCTCCGCAGCCCGATGTTTGCATGGTTGACCCAGACGTTCTTGCCAATGAGCAAAACATCAGCAAGGCGGAAAAGCTGATGAAGAAGGACTTGAAGGACAAGGTTAAAAGCACGAGGAAAATGATGAATAAGTCCAAGTCGGCGTCTCCGGGCCGAAAGACTGATTCCAAGGGAAAGCACCCTGCCATGCCTGCCAAGCACTCGCCACCGAAGGAATCAACGGAAAAATCTCCAAAAGCGGCTTCGACAAAGAAGAAGGAGAAAGATACAACCGATAAACAGAGAGTCTCCAGAGTTAGTGACATTCATTCATCCCGAATCGATGATAGGGACGATATCTCCAGATCGAGTCAACCCAGTATGGGGAAAGGTCTCGTCAATGGAATCAAGTCGAACTCCGGTAAGAACCGTGCGCTTGTAACAAGTGGCTGCTCCTTCGCCTCTGAATCACAGCATTCTGAGGTTCAAGTCCCAACGCAGGGCCTGACCAGCAGAAACTAGGCTGGCATTCCAGTGCAGTATTGAGGGAGTGCTGCACTGTCAGAGGGTCAGTACTGAGGGAGTGCCGCACTGTCAGAGGGTCAGTACTGAGGGAGTGCCGCACTGTCAGAGGGTCAGTACCGAGGGAGTGCCGCACTGTCAGAGGGTCAGTACCGAGGGAGTGCCGCACTGTCAGAGGGTCAGTACTGAGGGAGTGCTGCACTGTCAGAGGGTCAGTACTGAGGGAGTGCCGCGCTGTCAGAGGGTCAGTACTGAGGGAGTGCCGCACTGTCAGAGGGTCAGTACTGAGGCAGTGCCGCACTGTCAGAGGGTCAGTACTGAGGGAGTGCTGCACTGTCAGAGGGTCAGTACTGAGGGAGTACCGCGCTGTCAGAGGGTCAGTACTGAGTGAGTGCCGCACTGTCAGAGGGTCAGGACTGAGGCAGTGCCGCACTGTCAGAGGGTCAGTACTGAGGGAGTGCTGCACTGCGAGAGGGTCAGTACTGAGGGAGTGCCGCGCTGTCAGATGGTCAGTACTGAGGGAGTGCCGCACTGTCAGAGGGTCAGTACTGAGGGAGTGCCGCGCTGTCAGATGGTCAGTACTGAAGGAGTGCCGTGCTGTCAGATGGTCAGTACTGAGGGAGTGCTGCATTGTCAGATGGTCAGTACTGAGGGAGTGCTGCACTGTCAGAGGGTCAGTACTGAGGGAGTGCTGCACTGTCAGAGGGTCAGTACTGAGGGAGTGCTGCATTGTCAGAGGGTCAGTACTGTGAGGGGGTGCTGCACTGTCAGAGGGTCAGTACTGAGGGAGTGCTGCACTGTCAGAGGGTCAGTGAGGGAGTGCCGCACTGTCAGAGGGTCAGTACTGAGGGAGTGCTGCACTGTCAGAGGGTCAGTACTGAGGGAGTGCCGCACTGTCAGAGGGTCAGTACTGAGGGAGTGCCGCACTGTCAGAGGGTCAGTGAGGGAGTGCCGCACTGTCAGAGGGTCAGCACACTCCGGCGCCTGTTCGGGTACACAGAGGGAGAATTCAGAATGTCCAATTCACCTAACAAGCATGTCTTTCGGGACTTGTGGGAGGAAACCGGAGCACCCGGAGGAAACCCACCCAGACACGGGGAGAACGTGCAGACTGTCACAGACAGTGATCCAAGCCGGGAATCGAACCTGGGACCGTGGCGCTGTGAAGCAATAGTGCTAACCACTGTGCTACCATGGCGCCCCCCAGAAGCACCACCTTTCCGTTAAGACGTTATCTCGAGACCCTGTCTGCCCTCTATGGTGGATGTAAAAGATCCCTGGGGCCTTCTTCGAAAAAGAGAAGGCGAGTTCTCCCCATGTCCTCCCCAACAACATTGACTTGCCCGATCATTCAATCATTCGCAGCTTGCTGTGCCTGAACTGCCAACTGTGTCACCCGTATGTTAACGGTGAGCGGCCGTGCCATGCTTTGAAACACAACGCGGGTGTGAAATGCACGGGTTTCTTGTTTCTAAAGTGAGTCCCAAATGAAAAAAACACGTTTAAAATTAATTTGGAGCAGAGTTGCACCAGACTAAAGATAGTTTTAATAGATGTTATGGCAGAAATGCCAGCCTTTCTGATGATTGTCTAATGCTAGATAACCTCAGCAGGTCTGACAGCATCTGTGGAGAGAGAAGAGAGCTAATGTATTGAGTCTGGATGGCTCTTTGTCAAAGTTGATGATGGTGGTAGAAGTCCGTTTATGAAATGAACTGGCTACACCTCCGTTATAGAGTCAGAAAATGTTCCCGCCCCATGCCTAGCTGCGCATTCAGGCAGACTTTCCCCTGTTTCCATAGCTAATAATTCCTGGAACAGGTTGCTACTAGGGGCTTTTCACAGTAACTTCATTGCAGTATTAATGTAAGCCTACTTGTGACAATAATAAAGATTATTATTATTATAGTCTGTCGCCTGGAGTTATAGCTTGAGGGGTCGCCACTCCACATTGAGCATGGCTAAACCAGGAGTCTCTCCCGCTGTTACCGCTGGTCATTGGTGTATTTGGAGGGATTTTGCACATTGCCACTCAACCTGTTTGGCCACGTCGCGAACTGACCTTCCTTGGGCGTCAGTTCCTGGTGTGGGACTCGAACCCAGAGCTTCTGGCTCAGAGGCAGAGGTGCTACCCACTGCGCCACGAGGCCTCTTGCCATCCAAATGCTCACTGCTATTCAAAAAAGACAGCAGGTTCCCAGGCCTTGTCACCATTGCTTTGTTTCCCATTGACTGTGATCTTAGACTATGCTCTGGACGATTAAACCACTAACTACAGTTCTCCTTCATACTTTGCCCTGATTCACAGCTTCTGCCAACACAAAGACCAGTTCTGGAGTACCCCCAGGTCCCCCAGTGTACGTGGACCTGGCGTATGTCCCTAACCACTGCAGCGGGAAGAACGTGGACCTGGAATTCTTCAAACGTGTCCGATCCTCCTATTACGTGGTGAGTGGGAATGACCCTGGCAGCGGGGAGCCGAGCCGTGCCGTCTTGGATGCTCTTTTGGAAGGAAAGGCCCAGTGGGGCAACAACCTTCAGGTGGGTATCTCCTTTTGTATTCTCCTTTCCTCTACCCCCCCACTTTTAATTCCAGTTTTTAAAAATAATTGAATTCAAATTTCACCATCTGCCGTGGCGGGATTCGAACCCGGTTCCCCAGAGCATGATTCTGGGTCTCTGGATTACTAGTCTAGCCACAATACCACTAGGCCACTATACTTCCCCTTAACCACTCTGAGTCCCAATTGGTTGCACAGGCCATGTGACCCTTACTCTGCTGTGTTGCCCTTAAAGGGACAATCACCACATCCCTCCCCTTTAACTCCTTTATACAATCTTCACTAACTAAGTTACTCAGTCCTAAATTCCAACTAAACATTATATACATGAGTTGGACAATTATAAATCAAGTCTTTTTGGAGGTTTTCCTGTTTCTTGTAGAGGTATAGTGGTGTAATTCTGTAGTCTGAGATGCTTCCACATGATTAACATTAACAGGAACTGCAGTAACGGATATCTCGTCTGACATAGACAGTTCATCACTATTCGCTTCCACAGAGACATCAGTTACCCTATAACAGGTCGATCAGATACTTTGGTGTTTACAGTTTTGGAAACATTTCTTGATGGAAAGATTGTCTGCTGGAGAATCTCTCTACTTCTCAAGTGGTCCACCTGTTTACAAACAATCCGTCCCTCCAAGCCTACTTTGCACGACAGGGTCCAGTCTCCAAGACAAGAATTCCGGGGAACCAACTTGATCCACTTCCGGAGTTTCATTTTAAGACACCATGTCACATTATGTACTCAATTTGTTTTTGTTTTTATTGTTGTTCTGTTTCTGCTTCTCGGGTCGTGTGTTAACGTATTTTCCCTTTCCAGCATTTCAATTTAGCATCTTTTTCATCGACCATTTTATCATATTGGCCCTTGCGCTTTTCTATTAGAGTGACCATTTCAGCAATCTTGTTATGGCTCGTAATCTGTTTCTTCCTCTGTCTGAGTTGCTGATTTCTGCATCAGTCTCAATGTTTTTTTAAATAAATTTTGAGTACCCAATTATTTTTTTTCCAACTAATGGGCAATTTAGCGTGGCCAATCCACCTAGCCTGCACATCTTTGGGTTGTGGGGGTGAGACCCACGCAGACGGGGAGAATGTGCAAACTCCACACGGACAGTGACCCAGAGCCGGGATTCGAACTCGTGTCCTCAGTGGCGTAGTACCAGTGCTAACCACTGCGCCGCCTGCCGCCCAGTTTCAATGTTTTTACCCCTTGAGTTAAGTTCCCATTTGCCAACCTTCCTTCTTCAATCTCTTATTCTCCTGATTCAATTGGATTCATTCTTATTTTCTAGTTGCCTTTTCATGGAGTTCAGCTTCTTAACTTCACTTCGTAAATTTTTGGAACTTTTTAAAAAGGTTTGTTGTCAGCCATTTCATCTTGTTGTTTTAATGCCTTCTCTCGAGCTTTCATTCTTTCAGCTGATTTCCTCTTTATGTTCAGTGGAAGGTCAGTTTAGCTCAGTTGAGGGCGGCACGGTGGCGCAGTGGTTAGCACTGCTGCCTCACGGCGCCGAGGTCCCAGGTTCGATCCCGGCTCTGGGTCACTGTCCGTGTGGAGTTTGCACATTCGTCCCGTGTTTGTGTGGGTTTCGCCCCCACAACCCAAAGATGTGCGGGGTAGCTGGATTGGCTACAATAAATTGCCCCTTAATTGGAAAAAATAAATTGGGTACGCTAAATTCATATATTAAAAAACGTTTAGCTCAGTTGGCTGGGCAGCTGGAGCTGGGGCTCGTGACGCGAAGCCAGCAGTGCAGGTTCAATTCCCGTACCGGCTGAGGTTATCTATGAAGGCCCCGCCTCCTCAACCTTCTCCCCTCACCTGAGGTGTGGGTGACCCTCAGGTTAAATCACCACCAGTCAGCTCCCCCCCCTCAAAGGGAAAAGCAGCCTTGGGGATTATGGTGACTTTCACTTTATGTTCAATAGTTCCTAGTTTCTTTAGAAATCTTTAATTTCTGTGTTTCTCTCAAGGTGAATCCATCATATTCTTATCGGAGATGTACATTTCACAAATGGAACCTTCATTTCCACATGTCTTAAATTCAACCGTTTTGGCTTCTCTGGTCAGATCTCCCTCCAACGAAGGGATGGCTTGTTTCCATTCCACATTTCTCTCGTTGCCCCTTCTTGTGGGGTCTTGCATTGCCCTCCTTCTGGAGTTTTAATTGCCGTCCTTCTAGGGTCTTTTGTTGCCCTCTTTCTGGGGTCTTCTATTGCCTCCTATCTGGGGTCTTCATTGCCTCTTCTTTGAAGTCTTCATTGCCTCCGCTTTGAGGTCTTCATTGCCTCTTTCTTGAGGTCTCCATTGTCTCCTCTGAGGCTCTTCCATTGCCTCTTCCTTGAGGTCTTTGTTGCATTTTAGAGAGTTGCCCTCTATCTAGAGTCTTCTCCAATTTTCCTATCCATTGTCGCTTGTTCCTTGTGGGTGCTGCTTTAAGTGCATTGCCACTTTAAATGCATTGCCACTTTAAATGCATTGCATCTTTAAATGCATTGCCACTTTAAATGCATTGCCACTTTAAGACTGTAATTTTTCTACAATGAACTGTCAGCAGCTGCTGGCTTCCTCTATGTTTTTCCCACGCTTTTGGAGTTTGGGCGCAAATCTGGCTGTGCTTTTTTGAATTTTTAAAACTTCCACTATTACTGAAGAAAAACCCTTTTAGTGATCTCGGAAGCTTTTTTCTCTTGTGGCCGTTTTGAGAGTTTCTTTTTCTTTTTGATGGGCTGTTTTTTGATCAATTTCTGAGACTTCCCGGTTTCCTTTGAAGTCTTTAATTTCTTCCAAGGTGAATCCATCATGTTCTCACTGGACGCGTACATTTCACAAATGGAACTTTCATTTCTACATGTCTTAAATTCAACCAAATCCTTTTGGCTTCTCTATTGGTCAGGTCTATCTCCAACGAAGAATTGACTTGTTTCCATTCTGCATTTCTCTCGTTGTCCTACTTGGGGGGGGGGGGGGCTCGAGGTTTAAGGGGCCTTTATTTTTTTAAACTAGCTAACTTTTTAAAAACAGGCTGAAAACTTCCCATCTTTACTTGAAGTACAACAGTGCAGTGATTGCCACAGAACGCTCACAAGCTCCGCTCCTTATCGGGAGCCTTGTCAGTTTCCCCTCCTTGACTTTATTGTGTTTCATGACACTCACTGCAGCTCTTTTTTCACAGTAACATCATTGCGGTGTTAATGTAAGCCTACTTGTGACACTAATAAAGTTTATCATTATTATATCCTTTGATTCCTTCCTCCCTCATGTGTTTAACCCAGCTACATTAGAATTGTCTTTATGCGATTCATCACAATGAACTTTGAGACCGAGTTCCATAATCTCTGTTGATTCCCAAATTTCTTTCTCCGTCAGTCTGGCCTCAATAAAAGTCGAGATGGATTTGCAAGTAAAAAGAAGTTATTTTATTCAGCTTGCAAGCTACCTAGTCCACAGTGATACAGACAACATGTTGCTGTCTGCAGTCCCGGGAACTAAGTGAAGGTCCCAGACAAAGAGATCAGTACTCATACATTCAAATGGCATCAAGTTTCACATACTCGACACCCATAGGTCATCCTATGTCCCTCCTGACTTGTTTGATCTATTCTGATTGGCTCACTTCCAATCCCTTTCTCCGGCCCCTATCAATGCAGCATCACTCTCATAGACACACCTCTTCCTGCTTTTTCCATGCGGTCTCAAATCCCTTTGTCTCTACCTGCCAGAATCAAAGTGGCTTATTTCTACATTACATTAACTATTATCTCTAAAGTAACAATTTTATATCACATTCGTCATCTCCCCACTCTCTGGGTAAAGACCTTTCTCCTGAATTCTTCCTTGAATTTAATGGTGACCATCTTAGATTGATGGCTTCTAATTCTGGCCTCCTCCCTGAAATAGGAACATCTTCTCTACATTTATCCTGGAATACAAGGCCAGGAATGGAGACTTCTGTACTGTGAAGCTATTTTCCCCACTGTAACATGCAGTAATCTAAAGTGCTCATGAAAGTGGGCCGGAGTTTTATTTAATAGCCTCACCCCCTCTCCTATCTCTGTAACTTGCTCCAGCCCGACAGCCGCCTGAGATCTCTGAGCTCCTCCAGTTCCAGTCCTTTAAGCATCCTCATTTTAATCGTTCCACCTTTCACAGAATTTACACTGCTGAAGGAGGCCATTCGGCCCATCGTGTCTGCACCGGCCCTTGTAAAGAGCACCCTACCTAAACCCACACCTCCACCCTATCCCTGTAACTCAGTAACCCCACCCAACCCAACCTTTTTGGACACTAAGGGAAATTTAGCATGGCCAATCCGCCAATCCACCTAACCTGCACATCTTTGGACTGTGGGAGGAAACCGGAGCACCCGGAGGAAACCCACGCAGACACGGGGAGAACGTGCAAACTCCGCACAGAGAGTGACCCAAGCCGGGAATCGAACTTGGGACCCTGGAGCTGTGAAGCAACTGTGCTAACCACTGTGCTGCATTGCCCCCCCCCCCTCTGGTTGCTATGCCTTCAGATGCCCGGGCCCTAAGCTCCAGAATTCCCTCCTTGATTGTCTCTGCTTCCCTCTCTCCTCCTCTGAGGCACTCATTAAAAACCAACCTTATGTTTTCAAACCACTGTCTCCTGTCCAAACCTTCTTTTATATAGCTCCTGAAAAGCGGGACATTGTACCACATTAAAGGCGCTACATCAATGCAAGTTGTTGTGAAAAGACAATGGTTTCGCCAATGGGAGTTGACTCGTCAGCCAATCAGCCCTTTCCCCTGTAGCATAAATTGTCGCAATCGTTTCAGATTCGGTATTCTTGCATTAGTCCTGATGCGTGTGAGACAGGAAGCCTCGACAACACGTCTCTTTTCAGCAATATGATATTCTAGTTTGTGCTACAAAGGCTTTTTTTGTTGCAGTTCTGTAAACAGAGAGACATTGTTTGCCCGTTCCAGGTGACGCTAATACCAACCCATGATACAGAGGTCACGCGGGAGTGGTACCAACAGACGCATGAGCGGCAGCAGGAGCTGAACATCATGGTTTTGGCCAGCAGCAGCACGGTTGTGATGCAGGACGAGTCATTCCCAGCATGCAAGATTGAATTCTGAGCTCAATCGCCTCCAGTCATCCAGCTTGCAAGCCTGATGGAAAAACCCTGCTTTACCATTCCATTCTCTCTTCCTACACTAATATTTTTTCTTCCCAGTTACGTTTAAAAAGCACGTACGGCTAGATTTGCAGCTTAACTGTTACGAAAAGGAAACAAAATTAGTGCATTGGCCCCCATGAGAAGGGGACTAGTTTGGAGACTGATTTGCAATTACGGGGAAGCCTTTTACTTACGGATCATCCTACATATGTTGCTGTTTGGAATAATTGGTTTATTCCACACTCATTGCATGGTTTTATACAATTGGGAGATGTCTGGTTAAACCTGAGATCGTCGCAGGGTTTTGCCTGGTGAACAGTGACCGGATTAATGATCAAGTTAGCTGGATCAGGGACTAAGATGGTTCTGAGGTTTCGGTTTTTGGGGATCTCAATGTTAAGAGTACATTTCGCATCCTAAGCTCAAACGAAAAAACACCGTTCATTTCCAACAGTATCCGCGCCCGTACTGTAACCTCAGTGTCAGTCAGACCAAAGTTAGGCAGGGTAGAGTTGGAAGAGGGGGGGGGCGGAAATGTACGGTGAGCTTTGTCTGACTCTCTGCTCTGGGAACTCCCGCTGGTGACAGCAGGAAGCTCCTGCGGGACTGGTGGGGCAGGCCGCAATCTAAACTGGGCAGCAAATGCAAAACATCATAGGATAGAGTGGCACCATCTCTTGCAAGGGTGTTGGGTTGAAGCTTAAACTGTGAGGCAAAGATATGTCACTGGCAGACACTGTGATGCAGTTAAGAGGTGGATATCGAACATGCCATTTCCTGGTACTGTCAGCCATCTGGTAACAAACTTTGATTAAATTATTTTTCTGTCTGTTGTCCAAAATTCTCTGGAAAGCAGGGACATATGAGCATGTTTGAGATGATCCATGCAACGGTGCTTCCCTGTGTGTGCGGAAGCCTGTCAGGCGAGAGGTGATTGTCGATCAGGCACCTTAAACGTTTGCCGTGGATTACAATGCAAGCTGTAAACAAGACACATGAGCAACAGATATCCATTGTATTTAAAGAGACCGCATCCTTTTTTGTACCAGTCGACGTAAACTGGACATCAAAACTATCCCTGCACAAAATATAAACACAGGCCTTGGACTAAAGACCAATTCACTTTATTTATAGCTGCAAGATTATTTAAATTGTTGGAGTGGTGTAAACAAGTTGTAATGTTGAAACTGAGAAGTTATCTTCAAGGAATTTTGTTTTATGTGTTAAACACAGCCTCTCAAAGCTAACAAAAGGGGACCCGTCTCTTTAAGAAGGCAATATCTGGTTTAAATAGTATTTCTTAAAGTTATCCATTTTTAAGCGCACACTTCAGTGGGTATATTTTGGATCGCACTATGCTGGCATGTTCCCGACGTGCTAGTGATGATTCCTGAGAGTGTGCGTTTACAAGCGGAAGCGTTCAACATGAGATATCAGTCGAATACACTTGAAGCTTCCTGTAGTGGAGCGGAACGTGTTACTGATGGATCACTTTGTGTGCTTTACTTAACCAGGAAGCAGAAGTGTATGAAAATGGTGACCTGTGTCATCATGTTCTCTGGTGCACAGGGGTCACTGTGATAGTAGCATTCCGATGTAACACACATCATGTGCTACATTCCAGTGACCTCCCTGTTTAAACCGTCAATTAAAATCTTACCACGGCTTTTCATGGGACAATTGGAGAACCACGATACATTGATATTCACAAAGTTGCTTTGAGCAAAGTGTTAAAGTCTTAATGGATCTTCCCCCTCCCAGCAATGGTCCTAAGTCAAATGACATGGAGATAGACGGATGATTAGACCGCTGCATGTTGTGCGATATCAGGATATCGCGACATTACAGCTCCTGCTTTATGGCAATATAATGAGGAGGGGGGTAAAGTTGGACATTGCCTTTTTAACAAACCAAAGGACATGTGAGTAGCCTCTATTAAGCTTAAAAATCAGGAGCGGTTGCCTTAGACATTAGGATGAATGTAGCTAATTAATGCACTACAGCTTTAGCAATGCAGAGCTGGGATTGGCTGGGTTTTTTTTCGTGTTGCCAACTTACTGTGCTGTGTTCGTGGGCATGTTCCGAGCAATGTGATCCCAACTGAGATTCGCTGCCCATTTCGAGGGCGTTTTTCAAAAAATATTTGCCTTTTCTTTGAATTCTCACAAGAGGTTCAATCTGATGGTGCGGGGCCCAAAATGACAGCAAGGGAAAATAGATTTAGCGATGAAACTGAACAGTACAGGGGAGAGATTCCCGGGGAGGTGGGGAAGGTTGGGCAGGTCATCGGTAGATTCACAGCTAGATATACTCCGTAGGTGCTCACTTTCCCAAGCATACCCTCTCAGCTGTTTTTGGTCCTACGTTTTTGGATCTTTCCATTGGCACTTTGCTGTGGGACTTTTCCTGTTGCTCCCAGCTATAACCAGTTCCATACGTTCCAACATGCAATGGGTAATTGTACCCAGCACCATGTTTCTAGCACATTATATCAGTCTGTCACACAAATTACATTTCAGACTGATTCACTGCTGGATTCATCTGTTATCATACGGTTGATACACAGCATCACTTTAAGCGAACAATTCCCATCAACTTAAGGAAAACAGCAAACGAACAAACTGAGCTGCTCAATCGGACGTGGGGTCCAGACTTTCCAATTATTTGAGGGGGTGGGGGTGCATTTTCTGTGGACACATTGCGATGGTTTTTTGAGCGTTTCCCTGACAGCATTTAGTCTCCTAAAGTCAAATGTAGATTGCACTAAAACAAGAAAACTGCAGAAAACCCAATTCGAAAGCGGAAGAGAAAAGCAAGGATCGTGATTGAAAATGGGAACTAAACGCTGGAAATACTCGGCAGGTCTGGCAGCGTCTGGAGAGAGAGAAACGGAGTTGACGTTTTGAGTCTAATATGGCTCCGCCTCAAAATAGAATTTCTTGCCTGGTATATTTCATTAGTCAGTCACACGGCAGGCACGCCAGCTGCATTTCAGACTGATTGGCCATTGGATACATCTGAAGAAGACTCGGTTTCTCTTCCCACAGGCCCTGCGAAACTCGCTAAGATCGCCCAGCATTTCCTGTTTTTAGTTCAGATTTCCAACATTCGCAGACTTTTGCCTTTATGCAGGGCTGGTGATTATCTGTTCATTGGCGGAGACGGGAACCACGGCAATGTGACAATGTGTTAGTCGTGGGACAATATCTCGGTGCTCATGATCCGTGTATAGCAGAGGAAGATGTAGGGTGCCTGAGTCATTCTGTGTGTGTGTGTATGTGCATATGTTGGAAGTTGGTTGGCTTGTACGTATAGTGTGCATATGTATCAGTATATATTAAATGTACTTTCATCTGGCAGTTTGATAGAATGACAATAGAATGTCCTAAGCATCCTATCTAAAGGCATGTAGATTTGCATGGGTGAGAGTCTTCAACACAGGGTGTACAGTGTCTGGAGTTTCTCCTATACAGAGTCAGGGTGTAATGTATACATATCCGTGAGATGTACATATTAGGTTCATGGTACCTGCTGTTGGATCTTTCAGTGTTTGAGACGGTGAAACCCGCAGGTTGTGCTGTCGAGGGTACTCCGGTCATTATTTTTAAAACTATCACTGCCGTGCAAATTGAGTAAGATGTTTAGATTAGCACGGGAAAGTATGTAACGTCCGTTTTGATCAGATTCTTTTATAATCTGGTGAGAGCATTGAGCAAGTTGTACAGTGTTAAGAGGCACGCGATAGTAAGAGTGGAAAGGGAAAGCAACCCGAAATGTGCATTTGATGCCAGCGAGTTGGCACTGCTCCAGTTAACGGATTCGCCACTTAAAGCAGCAGTGCTGACGTTGAAACAAACTACAGATTCCGGAGTAGACACGGGGGGAACCTCCGCATTGGGCTTGCACCGTAGCACCAGGAATATTGAGACTTCCTGTGAAGGACACCCCGGACATCCCAATTCTAGTATTCACTGACTCGAAGCAGGGAGTCAAGTACCTCTTGCATTATCCACTCCTAAATGCCAACTGCCCAGTTCTGGGATTCTTTAATCTGCTTTCCCATTTCCCAGATATTTTGACTTTGCTATTCATGTGAGAATGGGCAAGGGTAGATTAGAAAAAGAAGGGATCTAAAGAGAATATGATTAGTGTAAGCATACTAGAAATGAAAAGGAATTTTCTTCTTTCAATATAAAGCTTACTTTGCTACTTTAAGACCCACTCAAAGGGACTGGATCAGCACATTCTGCATTGCAGTGCTGTACTTCAATAGTGAACCTTGTGTGAAACCTGATCATAACATTAGTGGGCATCAATTATAGGTTATAGGAAACATAACTAAAGTCCAGAGACACGTCTCATGAAGCTCAATTTATAATTTATTTGTCTTGTAGATTATATCAGTGTTTTATATAGATTTATAGTTTGTTAATTTATAAGCACAACTCTAACCAGTATTGTAGTTGTTACGATGATATGTTTACATAGAGTTCATTTGCACTCCATTAATAGAGGCTGTGCCTTTCGTCTGGGCCCAGATTTGTTTTTATTTGTGTTTTGAAAGTCTAAGAGACAATGGGACACAACTCCCTTTCATTTTTATTTGAGAATTATATTTTTTTTAAAGAAAGGGTTGAACTTATTTCTGGTTTATTTGGAGGTTTTCAGGAATCTATTTCTTTTGGTTTTTTTGCGGGGGGGGGGGTTTGTTAATGAGGTCCCATTTTTCCCACTCGAGATCTGAAATGTCTCTATTCAGCCGTGCTCCGTTTGATTCTTCTATCACTTCCATTTGCACGCAATATTGAGGAAAGGCAATTCTGCCCATCACTCTCACTTGTCGGACAGCCCACGAGCACCCCATCACTGACTTCACACACCCATTGACATTCCTCTCACAGCCCCCCCCCCCCCCTCATGGACCTGCCCACCTGCAGATCTCCTATACACTCTGAAAGATAATGGAGCAAAATTCCACATTACTCTTTCTATTCCGTGCCTCGAGCCCATGCAGAGGGGACCCATGTGTCCTTGACCCAGCTCAGCTTAAATTCATTCTTATAATGTCCAATCCACTTGTCAACCAGACATCAAGCACAGTGCTTTAATAAAATAGTTCCCTTGCCCATGGGCTCGTTCACCATAGTCCGGCCTTCAGTATTTCCATTCTAAAATCTCCCAACAGTCTACCAATCAATTGACCTTTGCCACATCTTAGCAGCTATCTTCATGCAATCTTGGTCCTCATTCCCTTATCCCTGTTATTCCAGCTTACTAAATGAAAGTATTTGCTTTGATGCGACACACGTACAGCGTTATTCAGTTCTGGCAACCTAATGGTCACATCATCAACTTGTAAGGGACAAGATAATGCCACTTTAAATATTTGAAGGTGGGGAAGATTATTTTGTAATTTATTTTTCTGTAACGAGAGAGAGAATCTTATTGATAGGACTCAGAGCAGAAATGGTGTCTTTCTGGATACTAATGACATCAAGGAATATGGGGCTAGTGGGGCAAGATGGCGCAGAGCTAGATAATCAGCCACGATCTGTTTGAATGGCAGGCTCGATGGGCCGAATCCCACTTCTATTCCTATGAATTGGGAGTCAGAGAAGTGAATAGAGAGTTGGGGAATGGAGGTCGAAGACAGAGACAAGGGGGAGAGAAAGAGAGAGAGAGGCAGGTGTTGGGAGGGAATGGATTTTGTTGGGTAGATGGGGAAGGAGGTGTGAGATAGACGAGGCCGGACTATGGTGAACGAGCAGGAGTGTGAGACTAATTGAATAGCTCCAACAGAGTCCTGGCACAGTCAGGGTTTGTGTGCTGTAGGGTGTGTAGAGGAGATTCACTAGGTTAATCCCAGAGCTGAAGGGGTTGGATTACGAGGAGAGGTTGAGTAGACTGGGACTGTACTCGTTGGAATTTAGAAGGATGAGGGGGATCTTATAGAAACATATAAGATTATGAAGGGAATAGATAGGATAGATGCGGGCAGGTTGTTTCCACTGGCGGGTGAAAGCAGAACTAGGGGGTATAGCCTCAAAATAAGGGGAAGTAGATTTAGGACTGAGCTCAGGAGGAACTTCTTCACCCAAAGGGTTGTGAATCTATGGAATTGCTTGCCCAGTGAAGCAGTAGAGGCTCCTTCATTAAATGTTTTTAAGATAAAGATAGATAGTTTTTTGAAGAATAATAGGATTAAGGGTTATGGTGTTCGGGCCGGAAAGTGGAGCTGAGTCCACAAAAGATCAGCCATGATCTCATTGAATGGTGGAGCAGGCTCGAGGGGCCAGATGGCCTACTCCTGCTTCTAGTTCTTATGTTCTTATGATTCTGTGATTGTATAACTAATAGTAAAATCTCTCTAGCTGCTACCCAAAGTTCCATCCATCAGATGGACAGGCCTGGAGGGTACTTGAAATATTGAACTAAATATCTGAGTTCGACTGTTTGTAGTACAGACACATCATCGGAGACAGGTCCAGAATTCAATTTCTGGATCTTGGGGAAAATTTTTAAATGGCCACTTGTTTAATATAATCGAAAGAGCATAAGTGGCGTTAGACCTTAACACAAAGATCCAGAATCAACTGGTGACAACCAGTTCAGAACAAGATCAGGGCACTGTTTGACGCTTTGATATTGAGAGACTTCTATCTCTCCTTGCCTTGGGACCAAATATTGAAGGGATAGTGGATGAGGGGTGTGGGGTCGGAGTAGAGCTGGCATTAATCAATGGGCCCTCCGAACGTGCTCCCTCCTCACCATTCTTAAACTATTATCACAATTTTGCCCAATAAACCAGAAATCCTTTTTAGTTTCACTGAGTGTTGCATTAACAGGACAATCTGACTTGATTAACAGGAGTAAAACTGCAGAGTCCTGATCGATAAATCATTGCCCCCAAAATTCTGCTCCCCTCGTTGAATTTTGCTCAGTTCGCCCGGATGTGGAGGCCAATATAAAGAAACGTTGCTGAAAAGCTCCATTGATGGTCCAGAAAAATATTCCCCACCACCCCCACAAGTCTTAGTCCCCATTTCCTGAGCCCCTATTTGTGTGATGTGGATATCACACACGTGGGTGGCTGTACAAACCACAGCTTTTGTACTGGAGTGAAAAATATTGAATGGTTTCAGACGGTTTGCAAGGAAGCTGGTGCTGCCTGGAGCTATTTCACTCAAGACTCTTGAAATGTTTACATAGCAATAAACTTAATGAGAATTAGTCAAGGGAATTAAAAAGCGGGTAATGTGAGCCTTGTAAAATGCACCACAGAATATCGTCAACTTGGCATTAGGACAGGCCTCTCATTTGCGACCATGTTTTATTAGAGTCCTTTTACTGCATTAACCTTATTCAACGTACAGACAATGACCTTAATTTGGGTTTGCACTGTAACGGTTATTTTGTCCCATTCACCTTCATTAACCATCTGAAAATCTTGTATATTACTGATTCCAACACAACCATCCCTTGGCAGAATGAGTGTGTGGTTTTTTTGGGGGGGGACTTTTGAATGTGTATTCGAACAGATTTTTTTCAAAAAGTGACCTATCTATTCATCCTTGATCAACATTTGCCAGCTGCTGTGAAATGCATATTGTAATCAGAATTGTTCAGTGTGGGTAGGGACAAAGTCAAAATCAACATTGAACAACCCCGGCTTGCTAGAGTTTATGCGACAGAATTAGTTATTTTTTTAAAAAGTTACACCGATCTGACTAGGATCCGGACAATGCTATTTATAAATCGCTGACTCCTGGCTATTTAAAACCTCCTCTCAACCAGTGGCAGTGATGATAGAATTAAACGGGGGATGGTTTAGCACAGGGGGCTAAACAGCTGGCTTGTAAAGCAGAACAAGGCCGGCAGCGCGGGTTCAATTCCCGTACCAGCCTCCCCGAACAGGCGCCGGAATGTGGCGACTAGGGGCTTTTCACCGTAACTTCATTTGAAGCCTGCTCGCGACAATAAGCCATTTTCATTTTCATTTTTCATTTTCAAGAGGTCACTCAATTCCTTTTTCTCGCCCAAACCGTGCTAATAATTATCAAAGGGGAACACACTATGTATTTGGGGGTGAGGGGGATGCCACAATGTTTCTGAAAGAGTCCAGCACATGCAATCTGTCTCGAACTAATGTATTCCAAAGTATATATATATATATAAAAAGCTACATGACTTTTTAAATTTAAAAAAACGTGAATATGGAATTTGCAATTGATGTGGTCCATTCTAGTTAAAAACAGAACATACCGACTAATTAAAGGACAGGATGTACACTTGAGTGTAGAAATTGGCACATCGAATATTGACCTCTTGTGACGAAACGGTGATTACTGTTTTTTTCTAACAGAATAATAGGTCAATGCCTCTATCCCAAGGAAAATGTCACCGTGGCTGAATCCATTCCATGCCCTATTTCATTTTCCCCAGGGAAGTTCAACAGGAAGGTTTTGGGTTTTCAAACATGGGGGACAATAAATAACCGTTATTCAGTTGAGGAAGCAAAAAAAAACGAAATGCCTGTCAAAATTTTGAGATTTAATACGAAGAGGCTCTTCCATTCGGAACTCCCCTGCTTAGAGTAGAACATTGGGAATTTAATTAAAACTTTTTAAGGAAAAGAAACCTATTGCTTGTTTTTTGCATGTGACATTTATTCCTATGTTATATTCCTGTATGTAATAGTTTAAGAAAAAAAAAATGTGAAAAAAAATATAAAAAGCAACTTGTCTTAACTGTAAACAGATGGACCTGTAAGCATACTGAAGCTTTTCTCTATCCAGCTTCAAGGTGTAAAAACAATACTGTAGTGATCATTTCTCTGCGCAATATTAATATTTAGTTCAGAATTTGTGTGCAATATTCTGTATCTCTTTAATAGCGAACTACTGAAATTGTAAAAGGGAACACTCTGATTATCGCCAATAAAAAATACATCTATTAAAAATCAGCCGTGTGTCTGTGAGGAAATGTTTCTTCAGCCATTTTGTTGAGTATCACTGATTGGATTAAGAATTCTGAAATTAAGAGTTTCTCCCCCCCCCCCCCCAAAAAAAAGGTTCGGCACATTTAGCCAGTGAGTAACTGAGGCCTTCACCCTGTGCAAATCTGGAGCCTGGGCCTTCACTGGTGTGGAATTAGCTGAATGCAGTTGGAAGTCACTTTAACTGGAGTCAGCAACGCCTGAGAGGCTTGGCCAAGACATGTGAGCATACAAAATAAGAGCAAAAGTAAGCCCCTCACAGCCTGGTCTGCCATTCATCAAGATCATGGCTGACCTGTTCGTGTTTGCAGTTCCACATTCCTGGCTACAGAAACACAACAGTGCAGAATGGGGCCATTTGGCCCATCGAGCCTGCACCAACCCTTCAAAAGAGCACCCTACCTGGTCCACTCCCCCCACCCTATCCCCATAACCCCACCTAACCTTTGGACACTAAGGAGCAATTTAGCGTGGCCAACCCACCTAACCCGCACAACTTTGGACTGTGGGAGGAAACGCAGACACGGGGAGAAAGTGCAAACTACACTGCTATGGGCCAGGGTTTAGAGAACCCCGAAGTGTATCATGGAGTTCCCATGACCCACAACTTTTAATAGGTTGTGGTAAGGGGAGCACACGGCCCACTCTACATGTGTGGCGCAGCAGAAATGGAAAGGTATTTTTTTAAAGCAAAACAATGTTTATTCTATGAACTCAAGTTAACCTTTTTAAAACATACAGTGAACATCTTAGCAACCATCAATTCAAATACAACCCCCAAAGAATACAACACAAAGTAATCCTTAATAACTTCCCAAACAACATCCAGAAGACAAAAGAAACACCTTTTAACACAAGCACATTAGGTTTACATTCACTACTGAGAAGATTTATAATTCTGAATTCACCAAATGATCAAGAGATAGTCTTTTCATGGCAGAGAGATCAACAGTACACCTGCTCTGTCTGGCTTCAGCTCCAACACTGAAAACGAAACTAAAACACACCCTGCAGCAAACAGCCTAAAACGAAAGTAAAAAGCTGACAGACAGCCCACTCTCTGACATCACATCAGTAGTAAACACCCATTTCTTAAAGGTACTCTCACATGACACCACGCAGTTACCCGAGGCCGGAATCGAACTGGGGTCCCTGGCGCTGTGAGACAGTAGTGCTCACCGCCGTGCCATTGTGCCACCCTACCCCCCCTCCATAGCCTTTCATTTGTTTGCCTAACAAGAATCTATCTCCCTCTGCCTTAAAAATATTCAATGACCCGCCTTCTGAGGCAGAGCGTTCCAAAGTCGCATGACCCTTGGGGAGAAAAGAATTCTCCTCAACTCTGTCCTAAAAGGGCGACGGCTAATTTTAAAATGGTGCTCCCGTTCCTGACCACAGTGTGGATGGGATGGCGGTCCAGGATCACTCGTCCCCATTGAACAATCCGCCACTGTCTGCTGCTTGAGCCGGGTTCTGGAGATCAAAGGGTGCGATTGGGGTGAGGGGTTAAAATCGGACAGGAAAAAGGAGGAAGTGAATGTTTCTGGGAAAGCGCCGCATGTTGTGAGCTAGAATTCATTCCGACAACCACCACTCCGAAAGGAATACTGTTGTTTTTCTGTAGCGCCTCACAGGAATTTCATTTATTCCATGGATTTTCTATTTATTTATTTATTTTTTAAATTTAGAGTACCCAATTCATTTTTCCATTTAAGGGGCAATTTAGCGCGGCCAATCCACCTACCCTGCACATCTTTGGGTTGTGGGGGAGAGACCCACGCAGACACGGGGAGAATGTGCAACCCCACACGGACAGTGACCCAGAGCCGGGATCGAGCCTGGGACCTCTGCGCCGTGAGGCAGCAGTGCTAACCACTGAGCCACCATGCTGCCCTTCCATGGCTTTCCTGTACAAATGGCTCAATGTTCCAATGAGAAAGGGTTAAAAAGAACACAGTCACTAAATGTTGGCTCAACCGCACCACTTTCCCACAAACTAATATTCATTGCAGATCACAGTCTCCTCTGTCTGTCTGGCCTGACTATGTTGTGGGGAAATGTTGATTGGAGACGGTGCTGGCCAGTGCTAAATGGTCTACCCAATGACATCATGCGTTGACTCATGTTTTTTTGTGTGTGTGTGGAGTAGGGATGGGGACAGAATTGTTATTCATCTCCACAATGAAGCTGCTGAAGAAAACCAGCATTGTGCTGGAGCGAACCCGGTGAAAGGAGGGGCCTCTCTCAGGGCGATGAAGGAATGACGTTAACAATCTCCCTCAGTCGAGCAGAACACATTGCTTGAGTGTTGAATAATGATTGCACTGGTCGGTGGGGTGGGGTGGGGGTTGTGGGGGTGGGGGGGGGGGGGTGCTACACATTCACATTCTAAGGAAAGAATGATGAATCGCCACTGGAGCACTTTAATAACATGGCTCAGTGAGACAGATGCTATTGCACAAGGCTTGCAGGAGGCAGTGCTTCCAATAAGCAGCTTACTGCGGGGTTTATACACAGACTCAAAAAGCTCTTTGAGGAGACAAATCATTTTCTTTTGTGCTTGTGAAAGGTTCCACCCGTGTCAAAGGCAGCAGCAACTTGAAGCTAAGGCTGTCAAAGTGCGACAGTGATGGGGGCTAGTCTCTCTCTCTCTCTCTCGCTCTCTCAATGGGAAGGCTATGGCCCCCTGTCACTCAATATTTACTCCTGTTGGACGATTTTTGCATCTTTTTTACATGGAGTACAGAAACTGCAAATAACGGGTGGAATTTTCCGAATAGATGCCAGGTTCTGACTGAAAACCGTCACATTTCTCCCCAGAAACACAGCCAGGTTCTTTGTCCCGATCTCACGCTTTGTCAGAAAGAAATTAATGGGCCTGTTCAAAGGGGTTTCGTAGAGCCTGCAAGCATAGCTTCACCCCTCCTGATCAGCGCCAAAATTATCCTCCATTCTCGCCCCCACCCCTAACGCCCCACAGCCATGAAGGGCAGCCCCCTCCCCATCCGCAAGCTTCAGGTCGACCCATCTCCCCCACAGCCACCTTGGAAGTATCGGGGGGGGGGTACCCTGCCCCCTTTTCCTCCCCCCCCATGTGTTCCCCAGTGTGCACCCCTCTCCCCCCCCCCCAAACCATACATGAGAGGAAGCCCTCTCCCCCCCCCAATGGAGAAGGGTTTGCCCCCTCACAGTGCCCCCTGGCACCCCTAGGGAGCTAGAGGACACTGCCCAGCCTTGCCCCTCAATCCTGGGGCCTCCAGGCATCTCCACACCTCCCCCATGGTCATGGGGGGGGATGAAACGGGGGAAGTGTTCCTGTTTTCGAGAACCCGTAGTGAATTGCGCCCACGTGACATCGCATCTCTATCAATGAATTTACAACAGACCCAGACATGGGGTGGCAGAAACCTCCAGTGTTGGAGAGATTTGGGAAGCAGAGGACCCAAACCAACTGTTCCATCTGGCGGGCGGGAAGATTCAATGAGGGCAGAGGAATCAACTAACCTCGCTAATGATATTGAAATTGATTCAATTTGGCGGCACAGTGGAGCAGTGTTTAGCACTGCTGCCTCGCGGCGCCGAGGTCCCAGGTTTGATCCCGGCTCTGGGTCACTGTCCATGTGGGGTTTGCACATTCCCTCCGTGTCTGCGTGGGCCTCACTCCTACAACCCAAAGATGTGCAAGGAAGGTGGATTGACCACGCTAAATTGTTCCTTAATTCCTGGTCGGGAATCTGATCACGTCATCGGGGAGGGTCTGGGAACATTGCGACGGGAAATCTCGCCCGCGCAAGTCCATTTTTGGCCCCTCGCGAGAGTTTGCAGACCCGCTGAATCATACTCAACATTTTGGGATCCAGTATGTGAGGAATTTGTGACGTGACCTGTGGGGGGTGGAACGTACTCAGATGGAACAGTTGGTTTGGGACCTAATTGGGCAGCACGGTAGCATTGTGGATAGCACAAATGCTTCACAGCTCCAGGGTCCCAGGTTCGATTCCGGCTTGGGTAACTGTCTGTGCGGAGTCTGC
Source organism: Scyliorhinus torazame (assembly GCF_047496885.1). NCBI lineage: Eukaryota > Metazoa > Chordata > Chondrichthyes > Carcharhiniformes > Scyliorhinidae > Scyliorhinus > Scyliorhinus torazame. Next base: position 6,826,627 of record NC_092736.1, on the reverse strand, counting down.
ACATCCTCCCCGTGTGTGCGTGGGTTTCCTCCGGGTGCTCCGGTTTCTTCCCACAGTCCAAAGATGTGCGGGTTAGGTGGATTGGCCATGCTAAATTGCCCATAGTGTCCAAAATTGCCCTTAGTGTTGGGTTGGGTTACTGGGCTATGGGGATAGGGTGGAGGTGTGGACCTTGGGTAGGGTGCTCTTTCCAAAAGCCGGTGCAGACTCGATGGGCCGAATGGCCTCCTTCTGCACTGTAAATTCTATGATTCTATGACCTCTGCTTCCCAAATCTCTCCAGCACTTTAAGGTTTCTCCCACCTCATGTCTGGGTCTGTTGTAAACTCATTGATAGAGATTGATCGCTGTGATTAGTCAACAACTCCATCATTGCATCATGTGACTATCCATAGAATATTTACGGTGCAGAAGGAGGCCATTCGGCCCGTTGAACCTACGAAAGAGCACACCACCGTGGTCTACTCTATCCCTGTGACCCCATCTAACCTTTGGTCACAAAGGAGAAATTTAGCATGGCCAATCCACCTAACCTGCACATCTTTGGACTGTGGGAGGAAACCGGAGCACCCGGAGGAAACCCACGCAGACACGAGGAGAACGTGCAGATCCGCACAAACAGTGACCCAAGGCCGGAATCGAACCCAGGTCCCTGACACTATGAAATGAAATGAAAATCACTTATTGTCACAAGTAGGCTTCAAATGAAGTTGAAATGAAAAATGAAATGAAATGAAAATGAAATTCCACAAAAAACGGCCAACTTCTCCAATCTCACCGAGTATCACAGGAGACGAGTTGTTAGGTCTCCTCTCGAGCCCATGCTGGTGAAACCAATCGCAACAGGTCACCTTACTCATAGCAACAAGGAGGAAGCCATTCAGCCCCTTGAATCATTCATGGCTGATCTTTTCCTGAACTTCATTTATCCCCTTTTGCCCTTAGAGATACCCAATTAAAATCCATCTGTCTTGAAAGATCCAACTGTGTCTCCCAGCATCCAAATTTCCTTTTCGGGGTGAAGGTTCAGGACTGTCTTCACCCTCTGTGAGAAAAGGTTCATCCTGATTTCATCCCTGAACGTCCCAGATCTCATTTCAAAACCACATCCGCTCGATATCCCCCAACTAGAGGAAATGGTTCCGCTATCCCCAGTATCAAATCCTTTGAACATTTTAAACATTTGCTCAGATCATCCCTCAATTTCCTTCATTTGATGGAAGGCAAGCCAGGCTTTTGCAACCTGCCCTCAGAATTTAACCCTTTAGGCCTTGCTATCGCTCTGGTGAATCTGTGTGGAACTCTTTCCAAGGCCTATATCTCCTGCCTGAAGATCAGTGCTCAGAACTGAATGAGCTACTCCAGATGGCCTGTCCATACAGCCAAAGCATAATTTATTCCTTGTATACCAGCTCCCCTGAAAAGACTAACATTGTGAAGCTATGCGCGATGGTGGCGATGTTTGGAGTGGAAGAAGGCCCATGTCGTGGCCTTCGCTTCTCTAATAGCCTGGAGACGGGTCTTGCTCGGGCGGAGGCGCCTAAGGTTTCGGCTTGGTTGGGGGACTTGGTGGAATTTCTCCATGAGAAGAAGATGAAATATGGAATGAGGGAGTCGGTGGATGGTTTTTACTCAAGGTGGCACCTTTTTTAAGGAGCTGGTTACCATCAGCTGGTAGTGGGGGGGGGTTACTCAGTCTAGTCGGATCATCCTTGTGGTTGGTATGAAACTGGATTGGGATGGGTGTGTAGCCATCTGGGACGGCCACTTCCCGATTACAAAGCGGACACTTTGCAAAGATTGCAGGGAAAATGGACAATGCTGAGAAAACAAGCAGGTTCAGAGCTTGTCTGCATATTGGAGCTGCAGCTCCCAGACAAGACCAAAACTGTAGGCCCATTCGCATACTAACGGCCCATCTCCGGGAACAAAAGAGTAACATTTGAGTAACCGATACTAAGGCAGACACCCCGGCGCCAGAGGAGACCGAAACAAAGCAGGCCAACGGCCACCCGCCCAGCCATCAGGGCACCCACCCCTTTATTGGACGAGATCAATATGAATGATCAAGAAACGACCCAATTGATTGGGGCCAGGTTCAAGGCCCGCCCAAAAGTGCGCGAAGCCCCTTTGGGTACAAGAAGGAGCCCCCAAGAGAGAATTGTTCTCTTGGACTCGGCTCTCACCGAGAGACCCGTCTACCAGCTGCACCAGAAGCAGGTAAGGTCAACGCTCGCTACCAGACGGACGACCTTAGCTGTTCCCCTTCACCACTTCGACCCCAGCAGCCTCAGAACCGAACAACGGCCATTGTCCCTCTGACTGAGTGGGCGCCCGAAGCTAAGTATAGGCTTTAGCAGTAGTGATAGTTTAGTCGGTAGGGTTTTGTGCATGATTATATTTAACTGTGTGTGTAAATAAATAAGCATTGACTTTGAACTAACTAACTGGTGTATCGAGTCTTTGATCAGTATTCGGGTTGTGGTGGTATCGAAAGATACCTGGCGACTCCAGAGCAAATGGAATTGGAATTAAGGAAGGCGACCATATTGACCGCCATATTCAATATAGCAACAGGCGGGGTTACGGCGGGGATATTTTTGTAATAATGGAAAGTTTTTTAAAATATAAATTTAAAGTACTCAATTATTTTGTTTCCAATTAAGGGGCAATTTACCATATCCAATCCACCTAACCTGCACATCTTTGGGTTGTGGGGGCGAAATCCACGCAGACACGGGGAGAATGTGCAAAATCCACACGGACAGTGACCCAGAGCCGGGATCGAATCCGGGTCCTCAGCGCCGTAGTCCCAGTGCCAAGCACTGCGCCACGTGCCACCCTACGGCAAATTTGTTTGAATACTTTGTTAGAAACGAAAATTCTTGAATAAAAATATTTTTTTTAAAAGAGGAAAGACTAGCATTGCTTTCCTGTATCTGTCAAGTGCTCAGCTCAGATCCGTGAAATCTGCAGTTTTCTCACTTTCTTTAACGATGGGTCTGTGTAAGAGTACCCATAAAATGGAACAGTTTATCTGCAATGGTGGCCATGCAAACAAGCTATTGTGTTCTGTGTGTTTGACGAAGCACAGTGTAAGAAGAGGGCAAGGTGGGAGAGCTGGACTCTGAAACACCAAGGACAGAAGGCGTTTCCCTCTCGGAAATTCAAACTTTGCTACTATCCGTTGATGCTGCCCCTGGCTGATGATTCCTGAGTTCAGCGCCTTGACCCGAGAGAACTGCCAATTTTGGTGGGCTGTGGAAGACCACATTGGGGAGGGAGTCCTTAAATTGCTCAACGGCACGCCCGTGCTGGACCACACATCTACACATTGGCGGGCAAGGAGCTGGGTCTTCGCTGCCATTAAAGAAATAATTTGCATTCCAAAGCCCCTCTCACCATTTGAGGACGTCCCAAAATGTCTTGCGTCCGATGAAACGCTTTGTCGCGTGGTCATTATCGGGCCAGAGGAAACAACGTAGCCAGTTATCGCACAGCAAGCTCCCACAAACAGCAATGCGATCACAACCAGGTGCAGCTAGGTTCACTCCAATATCAGTGAGCTGAGCTTTTTTTAAAATAAATTTAGAGTATCCAATTCATTTTTCCAATTAAGGGGCAATTTAGCGTGGCCAATCCACCTTTGGGTTGTGGGGGGCAAAACCCACGCAAACACGGGGAGAATGTGCAAACTCCACACGGACAGTGACCCGGGGCCGGGATCGAACCTGGGACCTCGGCGCCGTGAGGCTGCAGTGCGAACCCACTGCGCCACCATGCTGCCCTCGTGAGCTGAGCTTTGTACCAGTGTTTAAGTTGTTATGTGCTGGTTCCTGCATTATCTGATTATGGGACATTGCGAGTGAAACAGTAAAAATCAGGTCTCTTATGGGTCTACAGCAGGTATCAGCATCAAACTATTATCTGGCATATGGAAGCATTAAAGGCAGAGAGGGTGCTGAAAGAACAGCGCTCAGCCTGCAGTGTGGCATTGTCCTGTGAGCTGGATTCAGTTAAATCTGCAGGAGGGAGATTAGTTTTAGTCGAAACCTCAGTAAATCTGTCCTTCTATAGGAAGGGGGGGGGGGCAGGAGATTACTTTTAAAGAAGAGAAAGAGAGAGAGAGAGAGAGAGCTGTCCACATTTAACCCTTTAACTGCTGTTTTTCTTCTCACAGTCTTCAAAGTACAAATTGGCCACACCTCACCACTCTCTGGGTAAGGAGGTTTCTGCATTCCCCATTTGATTTATTGCACATGTTCTTTTGCTTCCTGGCTGCCCACCACTTGCTGCATTTTTCTGAGGAAATCGCTACTTTTACCTCGAGGTGCTGCTGTAGTTTTGCGCGAGTTTCGTTCGCTGTATACACTTCCTCATTTTAAATGCAAATATACAAATTATGAGCAAACAAAGAACAAAGAACAAAGAAATGTACAGCACAGGAACAGGCCCTTCGGCCCTCCAAGCCCGTGCCGACCATACTGCCCGACTAAACTACAATCTTCTACACTTCTACACTTCCAATCTTCTACAGCAAGAGGAAGCCACTTGGCCTTTCGAGCCTGCTCTGCCATTCAATAACATCATCGCTGATTCATAAGTAGATTCTGTAGACTGTTTGCTGCAAAATAATCCGTTCGCTATGAGTCCTGCCCCACCCACGCCGGCTCACATAGTGGCGTCAAAAGATACTTTGAGATATTACTGCACCACAGAAAGTTCCAGAATCTGTTGGCTTTGACTTTTTCTCCCTTCTCCCTCCAACTGTTTCCCTAGTCCTCGTCTTGCCAAGGTACTTACTCACATGGCCAGATAATTAGCACAGTGGTTAGCACTGTTGCTTCACAGTGCCAGGGTCCCAGATACGATTCCCGGCTCGGGTCACTGTCTGTGCGGAGTCTGCACGTTCTCCCCGTGTCGGCATGGGTTTCCTCCGGGTGCTCCGGTTTCCTCCCACAAGTCCCGAAAGATGTGTTAGGTGAATTGGACATTCTGAATTCTCCCTCTGTGTACCCGAACAGGCGCCGGAGTGTGGCGACTAGGGGCTTTTCACAGTAACCTCATTGCAGTGTTAATGCAAGACTACTTGTGACACTAATAAAGATTATTATTATTATTATTATTAACCGCCGTGCCGCCCAAATTGTGGCCACTTTCTGACTCTGGGGCAGCCCTGAGTAAAAAGATCAAAGTCACGCCATCCATAGCAGAAGCAGCATTGGTGCATCTTCCTGACGGGCCATTCCAGAACCTCAACAGCTGGCATGAGATGTGAAATGCCTGTAGGTGACAAATTACCATGCCACACAGCTCCCTGAGTCAGCCATTGCGAGTCTGGGCCTGGGGCAGATCGTTAGCGAAACAGTTAAATGGTGGAATTGGCCAGACTTAATGAACGTAATCGGGGTGTGTTATTCAGCATGTAAATCAGGAGAGACCATCAGATTAGAGGCTGCGCTCAAGACCCAATTTAGCGATTCATTCCCCCCCCCCCCCCCCACCCCCCTCACAAGCACAGCAAGAAGGAGGAAACAACACCAGCAACAACAAAAAAATACATTCAACTGTATAGAATTAAAATGGCAACGCTGGGGTTTAACAGAAACGTTTGCCGACAACACAGAAACTTGAGCCAAAAAAACCTCCTGCTTCCCGCGGAGAAGAAGGAGAGGGGGAGAAGGATGGGTGAAAGAAAGAGATGGAGTAAGAGACAACCCGTAGAGAGAGGGAAGGTGAGAGAGAGGGAGAACGCAGGTGGGAGGTTGAAGGTGAGGGAGAGGGTAATGGGCGGGCCAGTGTGAGAGGGAGGGAGGAGGGGAGTGAAAGAGGGAGGATAGAAAGGGTGATGAAGAGGGAGGGAGATGAGGAGAGGGAAGAGAGAGGGAGAGAGAAAGGATTGGATTTTGTTTATTGTCACGAGTACCGAGGTACAAGTGAAAAGTATTTTTCTGCGAGCAGCTCAACAGATCATTAAGTACATGGGAAGAAAAGGAAATAAAAGAAAATAGATAATAGGGCAACACAAGGTACACAATGTAACTACATAAACACGGCATCGGGTGAAGCATACAGGGTGTCATAATATGCACTCATGTTCATAATGAGATACAGACAGGCAGTGATGGACACACACAGGAACCAATCACCACACAAAATACAGAACAACCAATCACCAGGCAGGATACTACAGTGTACATTACCAGTATAAAACACACGAGGCAGGAAGGCTCGGCCTCTTCGTACTGGTGATAGCTGTAGCAACAGTCAGGGTACAATGTACAGTCAGCACCTACTACACATGGCACAGAGCAAGTCTGGGCAAGCCAGACCAAGGTTAGCAAACTTAGATTAATAGAGTGTCGACCCACAGCGAACTGTGTACATTACTCGGCAAGTTCAATAAAGCAGTGTTGAACCATCTACAGCGTTGGAAGCCTGTTTTCAAGTGATACTGCATCGAGTTGCAGTCCGTGTTAATCCAACATATATAACACATCACAGGGGCGTAGTGTTAATGAGGTCAGTCCACAAGAGGATCCTTTAGGAGTCTGGTAACAGCGGGGAAGAAGCTGTTTTTGAGTCTGTTCGTGCGTGTTCTCAGACTTCTGTATCACCTGCCCGATGGAAGAAGTTGGACGAGTGAGTAAGCCGGGTGGGAGGGATCTTTGATTATGCTGCCCGCTTTCCCCAGGCAGCGAGAGGTGTAGATGGAGTCAATGGATGGGAGGCAGGTTCGTGTGATGGACTGGGCGGTGTTCACGACTCTCTGAAGTTTCTTGCGGTCCTGGGCAGAGCAGTTGCCATACCAGGCTGTGATGCAGCCCGATAGGATGCTTTCTATGGTGCATCTGTAAAAGTTGGTAAGAGTTAATGTGGACATGCCGAATTTCCTTAGTTTCCTGAGGAAGTATAGGCATGTTGTCTGGTTCTTCCTTGGCACCGGTATGATGGTGGTCTTCTTGAAGCAGGTGGGGACCTCGGAGCGGAGTAGGGAGAGGTTAAAGATGTCCGCGAACACATCTGCCAGCTGGTCCGCGCAGGGGGGCAGAAAGAGCGAGAAAGGGGAGTGGGATTGGTGTGCAATGGGGCAAAGGAACATATGGATTAGGGGCAGGAGTAGGCCATTCGGATCCTTGCGTCTCCTCTGCCATTCGATAAGGTTCTGGCTGATTGGATTGGAACTCAACCCCACATTCCTGCCTTAAGAATATTCAAAATCTCCTCTGGCTTCCACTGGCTTTTAAGAGAGTTCCAAAGACTCTTTGGATTTCTCCTCATCTCTTTCTGAAATAAGTGGTCCCTTATTTATAAACGGTGATGAAAGCTGGGGTCATCAGGTCTGTTGACTTTGCTAATGAGGTTGTCAGTCACACTTCATGCCTCGCAACCACAGGACACTGAAGTGAAAATTAAAAAAATTAAAATGACTTGAACAGCGGAAAACCCAGGTTTTAGAAAGCTTTAAACAGAGGGCAGGAGTATTCGAGGCAGAATGATTCGGGCTAGGAGATGTTGCGATGTTTATGGAAATGTAACGGTCTCTCATACACAATTGTTTAGCCCTGGGGAAGGAGCCATGATTCAACAATTATTTCTATCAATTTTGGGTGGCACGGTAGGGACTGGAGGAAGTTACAGAGATAGGGAGGGTATTAGGGTTTACGGAGGTTACAGACACAGGGAGGGTTGTAGGGGTTGGAGGAGATTACAGACACAGGGAGGGTTGGAGGGGTTGGAGGAGGTTACAGACACAGGGAGGGTTGTAGGGGCTGGAGGAGGTAACAGAGCTAGGGAAGGTTGTAAGGGCTGGAGGAGGTTGCAAAGATAGGGAGGGTGGTAGGGGGCTGGTTGGAGGTTACAGAGGTAGGGATTGTTGTAGGGGTTGGAGGAGGTTGCAGAGATAGGGAAGATTGTAGGGGTTGGAGGAGGTTGCAGAGATAGGGAGGGTTGTAGGGGCTGGAGGAGGTTACCGGCACAGGGAAGATTGTATGGGCTGGAGGAGGTTACAGATAGGGAGGGTTGTAGGGACTGGAGGAGGTTACCGGCACAGGGAAGATTGTAGGGGTTGGAGGAGGTTACAGAGATAGGGAAGATTGTATGGGTTGGAGGAGGTTACAGAGATAGAGAGGGTTGTAGGGGCTGGAGGAGGTTACTGGCACAGGGAAGATTGTAGGGGTTGGAGGAGGTTACAGACACAGGGAGGGTTGGAGGGGTTGGAGGAGGTTACAGAGATAGGGAAGATTGTAGGGGTTGGAGGAGGTTACAGAGATAGGGAGGGTTGTAGGGGCTGGAGGAGGTTACAGAGATAGGGATTGTTGTAGGGGTTGGAGGAGGTTACAGAGATAGGGAGGGGTTGTAGGGGTTGGAGGAGGTTACAGAGGTAGGGAGGGTTGTAGGGGTTGGAGGAGGTTACAGAGATAGGGAGGGTTGTAGGGGTTGGAGGAGGTTACAGAGATAGGGAGGGTTGTAGGGGTTGGAGGAGGTTACAGAGATAGGGAGGGTTGTAGGGGTTGGAGGAGGTTACAGAGATAGGGAGGGTTGTAGGGGTTGGAGGAGGTTACAGAGATAGGGAGGGTTGTAGGGGTTGGAGGAGGTTACAGAGATAGGGAGGGTTGTCGGGGAAACTCAGTTGGCTGGACAACTAGTTTGTAATGCAGGGCAAGGCCAGCACCGCGGGTTCAATTCCCGCACCAGCTGAGGTTATTCATGAAGCCTTCTCAACCTTGCCCCTCACCTGAGGTGTTGTGACCCTCAGGTTAAATCCCCACCAATCAGCTCTCCCCCCTCAAAGGGCAAATCAGCTTCTGGCCATCTGGGACTATGGCCACTTAACTTACTGACAGTATCGTAACAGCCAATTTGTAGCCCGAGAGTGGTGAGAATGTGGAACTCGCTCCTACAGGCAGCTGCTGAGGTGGACAGTGTCCATACATCTAAGGTGGTAAACCCACGAGCATTTGACAGTTCTGCTAATGAAGGAGGGTGATGTAGGATTGAGAGGAGGCTGGTAGTGGAGCAGAAACTCCAGCACACACCAATAGTCAGTTTCTGTGCAATCTCTGCAATGTCCTTCTGCCTATTGTGTCTGTTTATCTCCCTATTCACAAAATAGGTGTGCGAAAAGGCGACATCCCCAATTCCAAAATCCATTAAAATAATACAAATATCAAATTGTTGTTCGTTTTGTAATTTATATTTTAAAACAACTGCGTCAAACAATGAAAACCGAATTCGAATTTCCAAAAGATCAACAATTAAAATCCCATCATGTATCATTGCCAGGGATAATGAATCTGCATAATTGGATGAGTCACATCGTGAGCGTGTCTCACACTTTGGGAATATAATCCCGTTCTCCATATGTCAGTGTGAGACAGTGATAAATGCCCCTGCAGACTGAAGGAGGTCGACATTCTGCTCAAACAGCTACATTTAATATTGAGTCCTCGCTCAGCGCTGGCAGTTCCAGAGGCGACGCGCACACAATGAATTTCCTTCGAGTGCAGTGGCAGGGTAGCACAGTGGTTAGCACTGTTGCTTCACAACCGGGCAGCACAGTAGCACAAGTGATTAGCACTGTGGCTTCACAGCGCCAGGGTCCCAGGTTCGATTCCCCGCTGGGTCACTGTCTGTGCAGAGTCTGCACATTCTCCCCGTGTGTGCGTGGGTTTCCTCCGGGTGCTCCGGTTTCCTCCCACAGTCCAAAAAGGTGCAGGTTAGGTGGATTGGCCGTGATAAATTGCCCTTAGTGACCAAAAAGGTTAGGAGGGGTTATTGGGTTACGGGGATAGTGTGGAAATAAGGGCTTAAGTGGGCCAGTGCAGACTCGATGGGCCGAATGGCCTCCTTCTGCACTGTATGTTCTATGTTCTATTTTCTATTCAACTTCAGGGTCCCAGGTTCGATTCCCGGCTTGGGTCACTGTCTGTGCGAAGTCTGCACGTTCTCCCCGTGTGTGCGTGGGTTTCCTCCGGGTGCTCCAGTTTCCTCCCACAGTCTAAGGTTGTGCAGATTAGGTGAATTGGCCATGCTAAAATTGCCCTTAGTGTCCAAAACAAAGGCTAGGTGGGGTTACTGGGTTACGGGAATAGGGTGGAGGTGTGGGCTTAAATAAGGTGCTGCTTCCAAGGGCTGGAGCAGACTTGATGGGCTGAATGGACTCCTTCTGCACTGTGAATTTTATGGTTCTGTTCTATGGCTGAGGTGGAAGCTGTTTTTTTCCTCCCACACAGCAAGGTTCCAGAGATAGGAATGGGATTTATGACCCGTTAATCGTGTTCCTGCTGGTGAAGGTTGTGTTGGGGGGGGAAGGAATGTTGACCAGGGACCACCCCCCCTACCCCCCACATCTCACCCTGCCCCCCACCCACCCACCCCCAACTCTTCTTTCAACAATTCCCAGGCATCTTTCATGTTTTGAGGGGGAGAGCTGATTGGTGGTGATTTAACCTGAGGGTCACCACACCTCAGGCGAGGGGGAGAGGTTGAGAAGGCGGGGCCTTTATGAATCACCTTTATCTAATTCACCCTTATAAATTTGATACGGTTCCCCACGGTAGGCTACTGCAGAAAATATGGAGGCATGGGATTCAGGGTGATGTAGCAGGTTGGATCAGAAATTGACTAGCCGAAAGAAGACAAAGGGTGGTGGTTGATGGGAAATGTTCAGACTGGAGTCCAGTTACTAGTGGTGTACCACAAGGATCTGTTTTGGGGCCATTGCTGTTTGTCATTTTTATAAATGACCTGGAGGAGGGCGTAGAAGGATGGGTGAGTAAATTTGCAGATGACACTAAAGTCGGTGGAGTTGTGGACAGTGCAGAAGGATGTTACAAGTTACAGAGGGACATAGATAAGCTGCAGCGCTGGGCTGAGAGGTGGCAAATGGAGTTTAATGCAGAAAAGTGTGAGGTGATTCATTTTGGAAGGAATAACAGGAAGACAGAGTACTGGGCTAATGGTAAGATTCTTGGTAGTGTGGATGAGCAGAGAGATCTCGGTGTCCATGTACATAGATCCCTGAAAGTTGCCACCCAGGTTGAGAGGGTTGTTAAGAAGGCGTACGGTGTGTTAGCTTTTATTGGTAGAGGGATTGAGTTTCGGAGCCATGGGCCGAAGGGCCTGTACTGCGCTGTAATGTTCTATGTTCTATGTTCTAAGTATCTCTGGTATTTGCCTCAAACATTCCAGATTCTCACCACTCTCTGGGGGAAATCTGACACCACCCTCTTGATCATTCCCCACACTCACTAATATCCCCACACTCTCTAATCCTACTCTCCCCCGAGCTCACCCTCTATATCACACTCAATCATTCCCTGTAGCGTTAAATATCCAACCTGTTCACCAAGGGCTTAATTCCTTTTTAAAATGATGTATGAATCTGCTTTCACATTCTAACCAGCATTTGCATTGATACATTTTGGAAATAAAAATATTTCTATTTCTTTTTCTATCTTATAATGTATTCCCATTCTTCACTGTCTGAATGACCAGTGGAAACAACCTCTCACTCATTGTCGCATTATAATCCTCCACAATCCTAACCTTGCTGTCTTCGAAAACCTTCAAACTCTTCCAGCCTCTCTTCAGAACCGTGAACCCTAATTCTTGGTGATATCCTGGTGACTCTACGCTGTGGTCCGTCCATTGCTTTAACATCCTCCCTGTACCGAGGTGTCCTAGCTAAGAGCCGATACCATTCAGCATATCCTGCGATATATATCGACATAGATATTCCACATAGAATAGGGAAGGACATGCCCATCGCTTTCACTCTCTACCCCACTCCCACTTTCACTTCTTCCACCAACACTCGTGAAACTACACCTCATCCTTCAATGAGGTACTTCCCAGACATACAGGCCCAATATTGAACTCAACAGGTTCAAATCGTAACCTCTGTCCATTCTTTTCACTCACTCTTCATCCTTCCTCCCATCTGTAGTCGCATGAAACCTGCCACATTTCTAATTTTTCCCATTTAATTGTAATAATAATAATCTTTATTATTGTAACAAGTAGGCTTACATTAACACTGCAATGAAGTTACTGTGAAAAGCCCCTAGTCGCCACACTCCTGCGCCTGTTCGGGTACACAGAGGGAGAATTTAGAATGTCCAATTCGCCTAACAAGTACAACTTCGGCAGCACGGTGGCGCAGTGGTTAGCATTGCTGCCTCACGGCGCCGAGGTCCCAGGTTCGATCCCGGCTCTGGGTCACTGTCCGTGTGGAGTTTGCACGTTCTCCCCGTGTTTGCGTGGGTTTAGCCCCCACAACCCAAAAATGTGCAGGATAGGTGGATTGGCCACGCTAAATTGCCCCTTAATTGAAAAAAAAAACAAGCACGTCTTTCGGGACATGTGGGAGGAAACCGGAGCACCCGGAGGAAACCCACACGGACACGGGGAGAACATGCAGACTCCGCACAGACAGTGACCCAAGTCGGGAATCGAGCTTGGGTTCCTGACGCTGTGAAGCAACAGTGCTAACCACTGTGCTACCGTGCCTCTATGACACTTGGTTTCAAAAAAGTACTTTAGTTTAGAGCTGGCTCTCTAAAGGACAACACTGTGGCGCAGTGGTTAGCACTGCTGCCTCAAGACGCCGAGGACCCGGGTTCGATCCCGGATCTGGGTCACTGTCCGTGTAGGGTTTGCAAGTTCTCCCCGTGTCTGCGTGGGTCTCACCCCCACAACCCAAAGATGAGCTGGGTAGGTGGATTGGCCGCGCTAAATTGTCCCTTAATTGGAAAAAAAGATGGTTCTCTAAGAACTACATATTGCAAACATTTGATAATATTTGGCTGCAGAACCCTTGAAAGCAGTCAATTCTTAATGAATGGCTCTTTGGCGTCTCAATATTTGTATTAAAAATTACATTCATAAAGTGATGGTAACTCGAATTGCTAAGAAAGAAGTATGAAGTGCACAATCCCTTTCTATTCATGACATTGTGGAGCGTTGGCCAGCTCAGGGGGAAAAGCTTTCACACAATCAACAACTTCAAGTCTGTTTGTGTTTTGCCTCAGGGTCCTCAAATCCCAGCTTCCAAATGTGACATTTAATTGGAGAAAAAAATGATCTGTCTAACTGTTTCAATATTTATAGCCTGTGTTATGTAATCTGTCTGTGTTTCCACTCATCACGCTGGCTTGGTGCGCTCTGCACTGACAGCTCAGTCAGAAGCATCCGAGGTTATCTGAGGTACAGGGAATGCTCAGTGATCCACACAAGGCCCGAGCATTTGAGACAACCAGGCTCCACTTATATAAGCGCCTGAATTCAGCCTCAAAATCCTCCAGCGAAAGAAACAGCTGAACACATGAGCTAACTCAATGAGTCCTCCCGTGGCCTTATGAGTTACGATGCAGGTCAATGGGATCCCGGCCTGTTTCCCAGGTTAGCTCGTTCCTGAAGGGCAGGAAGTTCGAATTGGCCTCAGTGCCCGCGAGGTTACAGAGGTGAGAGAAGGCTGCCAATCGCAGTGTTGCAAATGTGTGGATGTTGCGAATTGTAGACCATTGGCCCATTGAGTCTGCATCATCTCCTTCAAAAGGACAACCCAATTGATTTCTTTCCACTGGTCTTTTCCCCAAGACTGTGCAATTCTTTTCTCCTTCGAGTATTTATCCAATTCCTTTTTGAATACTACTATTAAATCTGTTTCCGCCGCTGTTACGCTCCCAGGCCAGATCCCAACAGTTGCTAGGACACTGGATAAGAACCCCGCCATTTTATTTAAATTGTCAGGCTGTGAGGAACGAATACCTTGCTCAGGAGTTATTTTACACACAGGGCACGGGATTGGGCCTAGGTAGGGTGGTCTTTCAAAGGGACGGTGCAGACTTGATGACCCCCCTGAACCCCCTAAGTAAAGGAATCCCCCTCAGAGATCCCTTAACTAAAGGGATCCCTACCAGAGACCCCTTGACCAAAGGGACCCCACACAGGGACCCCCTGGCTAAAGGGTTCCCCCCCCCAAAGGCCCCTCCACCCCAGAAAAGAGACCCCTGTCTAGAAGTTAGGGAGCAGTCCAGGTAGAGACAGTGAAACACTTACCCAAAAGCTCCACAGGTCCATTATTGGAAAAAGAACAGTTGTGACCTGTGTTTCAACCTCTCAGATCCATTAGGGCAGCACAGTGGTTAGCACAGTTGCTTCGCAGTGCCAGGGTCCCAGGTTCAATTTCCGCCTTGGGTCACTGTCTGTGCGGAGTCTGCACGTTCTCCCCGTGTCTGCGTGGGTTTCCTCCGGGTGCTCCGGTTTCCTCCCACAGTCCAAAGATGTGCAGGTGAGGTGGATTGGCTATGATATATTGCCCTTAGTGTCCAAAAAGGTGAGGTGGGGTTACGGGGATAGGGTGAAGGTGTGGGCTTGGATAGGGTGCTCTTTCCAAGAGCCGGTGCAGGCTCGATGGACTGAATGGCCTCCTTCTGCACTGTAAATTCTATGATCTTATATTAGCTGAAGTCATTCATTCATTTCCAGTAGTGGGCTGTGATTGGCAGCTACCATATCACAACTGATCCATTCGTCTCCCTTCATGGATTAGGGATTGTAAGTGCTGAAACTCCAATGCTTAAAAACATCAACCACATGAAAAAGAGATAAGTGCTTTCCAATTACTAAGTGCATTCCAAGCACTCAAGCATGTTTTTTTCAATTCTTTGTCACTTCGGGAAAAGCGCTTTGGGCATCCTGGGCTGGAGAATTTACTCCATTGTTTCTAATTATCTACTCCCCAGGGAAATCCTCCTAAAAGAAACAAAATTCCATTAGCCCAAACTTTTACAATGCTTTAATTGCACCTCAGTCTCTAAAACACCTAGCTGCCTTCCAAATCAGGACTTTTAAAAACACTATTGCACCAGTCACACACTAACCCAGGAATTTAACCCTACTGCACCAAATGCCTAGAATATAATACATCTGAAATTCATCACACTGCCCCATCAGGCAGCACATTCCACTCCTAACCCCGTGCTGTCCTGGGAGTGTTTGATGGGGACAGTGTAGAGGGAGCTTTACTCTGTATCTAACCCCATGCTGTACCTGTCCTGGGAGTGTTTGATGGGGACAGGGTAGAGGGAACTTTACTCTGTATCTAACCCCGTGCTGTACCTGTCCTGGGGGTGTTTGATGAGGACAGTGTCGAGGGAGCTTTACTCTGTATCTAACCTTGTGCTGTACCTGTCCTGGGAGTGTTTGATGGGGACAGTGTAGAGGGAGCTTTACTCTGTATCTAACCCCGTGCTGTACCTGTCCTGGGAGTGTTTGATGGGGACAGTGTAGAGGGAGCTTTACTCTGTATCTAACCCCGTGCTGTACCTGTCCTGGGAGTGTTTGATGGAGACAGTGTAGAGGGAGCTTTACTCTGTATCTAACCCTGTGGTGTACCTGTCCTGGGAGTGTTTGATGGGGACAGTGTAGAGGGAGCTTTACTCTGTATCTGACCCCGTGCTGTACCTGTCCTGGGAGTGTTTGATGGGGACAGGGTAGAGGGAACTTTACTCTGTATCTAACCCTGTGCTGTACCTGTCCTGGGAGTGTTTGATGGGGACAGTGTAGAGGGAGCTTTACTCTGTATCTAACCTTGTGCTGTACTTGTCCTGGGAGTGTTTGATGGGGACAGTGTAGAGGGAGCTTTACTCTGTATCTAACCCTGTGGTGTACCTGTCCTGGGAGTGTTAGATGGGGACAGTGTAGAGGGAGCTTTACTCTGTATTTAACCCCGTGCTGTACCTGTCCTGGGAGTGTTTGATGGGGACAGTGTAGAGGGAGCTTTACTCTGTATCTAACCCCGTGCTGTACCTGTCCAGGGAGTATTTGATGGGGACAGTGTAGAGGGAGCTTTACTCTGTATCTAACCCCGTGCTGTACCTGCCCTGGGAGTGTTTGATGGGGACAGTGTAGAGGGAGCTATACTCTGTATCTAACCCCATGCTGTACCTGTCCTGGGAGTATTTGATGGGGACAGTGTAGAGGGAGCTTTACTCTGTATCTAACCCCGTGCTGTACCTGTCCTGGGAGTATTTGATGGGGACAGTGTAGAGGGAGCTTTACTCTGTATCTAACCCGTGCTGTACCTGTCCTGGGAGTATTTGATGGGGACAGTGTAGAGGGAGCTTTACTCTGTATCTAACCCCGTGCTGTACCTGCCCTGGGAGTGTTTGATGGGGACAGTGTAGAGGGAGCTTTACTCTGTATCTATCCCCGTGCTGTACCTGTCCTGGGAGTATTTGATGGGGACAGTGTAGAGGGAGCTTTACTCTGTATCTAACCCCGTGATGTCCTGGGAGTGTTTGATTTTGAAACAACAAAATGACCATTAAATAAGAAGTTGAGTTTTGCACCATCTCATTATCTTTCACATGAACGTTTCAAAAGCCACACATCCTAAAAATTGTTTCAGAAGTGTATTTGCGGTTGTTCAATGGGTAAATTACACACTGCATGATCTCAGCAACAGCAAAGTGACGAATTTCCAGTGAATCTAGCATGGAGAGGAATACTGGACAAGAAATCTTCCCTCAAGTACATGCCAGACATCTTTAACACAGACCAGCGCTGACAGATAGGACCTCAGGTTAATGCCACGACGGAAAAACAGTCCCGCCAACAATGCAGCCCGCCCTCAGGACCTGACTGGAATGGACCTCGCCACAATACCTAACGCACAAATTCAGCCAAAACTGCACCTGGAAAGGAGCAGTGAACCGTTTCAAATGTGAATGATTTCACTCTGCCTGCAAGGCTCACACAGTAACAAAAGCTACGTTTATTGAATACCACATTCTGTGTGTATTTGTGGTCTGTTGTGCGAATTGGAAAAAGACTGGTTTTGATGGGGCATTGAAGCAGTTAACTTCCTGCTTCCATCCCGTTGCTCACACTTTTGTCTTCACAGCAAACCCGGGACAATTTTAGCCTAACCTCAGCAGGAATCTGACAGGATTGGGCGGAACATTGGTTTTAGTGGCTCTCCGATTCCACTCTCCGTTGTTCAGTCTGATCATTAGGCTTTCACATTGAGCTGGTTTAACAGCCCCCCCCCCCCCCCCCCCCCCCACCCACGTCTCTCCGTTCCCACCCCCAGCCTCCACCACCCCCAGCTTGACACCCAAGCCTTCACCCTCGGCCACCCAACATCTGCACCCAAACAATCTCTGACCCCATCTCCCAGCCCCCACCACTCTGATGTCTGCCACCCTAAATGCATGTGTGTCTGTAGAGTGGGTGTGCTTGTTTCTACCTTGTGTATGTTTACATACATATGGGCATAACGACACATGTATGAGCGTGTCGAGATATGTATGAGTAGCTGTGAGCGTGACTGTATGTGTATGGGCAGGTGTGTGTCTCAGGAGGGAGGGATTTTGTTGTGTTGAGTCCCAGGAGAATTTCTTGTTCATCCTCCAACCATCTCAGATGCCTTTAATCTCTCTTAGCAACAGCATCTTTCGAGCTGACTCACTGTGGTGTCTGCGCACAAACATTAATGGGAGCTGTCATGAGCGAGGCTGCTGTCTAGACACAGACTCTGCAGGACCTCGCTTGACTCAGAACCTGCATTGCTGAAGCATTCAGGCCCCACGTGATCAAAGTTATGCAGCTCACTGACCAAAACTCCCGATCTGCACCCTGCCCCTTTCTCAGGATGTTTAGAGTGTGTGGTATGTTTATAAACAAGGATCAATTCTCAAAGACTCACTGGGGAATTGTCTTTTTAATTAATTCTGGTTAATACCCAGATGGTGCAGCGTGCAAATTAAATTAAATTTATACCTATTAAATCTCCCCCTAAACTGTCCCCATCAAACACTCCCAGGACAGGTACAGCACGGGGTTAGATACAGAGTAAAGCTCCCTCTACACTGTCCCCATCAAACACTCCCAGGACAGGTACAGCACGGGGTTAGATACAGAGTAAAGCTCCCTCTACACTGTCCCAATCAAACACTCCCAGGACAGGTACAGCACTGGGGTTAGATACAGAGTAAAGCTCCCTCTACACTGTCCCCATCAAACACTCCCAGGAGAGGTACAGCACGGGGTTAGATACAGAGTAAAACTCCCTCTACACTGTCCCCATCAAACACTCCCAGGACAGGTACAGCACGGGGTTAGATACAGAGGCAGGGCAGCACGGTAGCCTTGTGGATAGCACAATTGCTTCACAGCTCCAGGGTCCCAGGTTCGATTCCGGCTTGGGGCACTGTCTGTGCGGAGTCTGCACATCCTCCCCGTGTATGCGTGGGTTTCCTCCGGGTGCTCCGGTTTCCTCCCACAGTCCAAAGATGTGCGGGTTAGGTGGATTGTCCATGATAAATTGCCCTTAGTGTTCAAAATTGCCCTTAGTGTTGGGTGGGGTTACTGGGTTATGGGGATAGGGTGGAGGTGTTGACCTTGGGTATGGTGCTCTTTCCAGGAGCCGGTGCAGACTCGATGGGCCGAATGGCCTCCTTCTGCACTGTAAATTCTATGAAACCATTCTATGAAACCAGAGTAAAGCTCCCTCTACACTGTCCCCATCAAACACTCCCAGGACAGGTACAGCACTGGGGTTAGATACAGAGTAAAGCTCCCTCTACACTGTCCCCATCAAACACTCCCAGGACAGGTACAGCACGGGGTTAGATACAGAGTAAAGCTCCCTCTACATTGTCCCCATCAAACACTCCCAGGACAGGTACAGCACGGGGTTAGATACAGAGTAAAGCTCCCTCTACACTGTCCCCATCAAACACTCCCAGGACAGGTACAGCACTGGGGTTAGATACAGAGTAAAGCTCCCTCTACACTGTCCCCATCAAACACTCCCAGGAGAGGTACAGCACGGGGTTAGATACAGAGTAAAACTCCCTCTACACTGTCCCCATCAAACACTCCCAGGACAGGTACAGCACGGGGTTAGATACAGAGTAAAGCTCCCTCTACACTGTCCCCATCAAACACTCCCAGGACAGGTACAGCACTGGGGTTAGATACAGAGTAAAGCTCCCTCTACACTGTCCCCATCAAACACTCCCAGGACAGGTACAGCACGGGGTTAGATACAGAGTAAAGCTCCCTCTACACTGTCCCCATCAAACACTCCCAGGACAGGTACAGTACGGGGTTAGATACAGAGTAAAGCTCCCTCTACACTGTCCCCATCAAACACTCCCAGGACAGGTACAGCACGGGGTTAGATACAGAGTAAAGCTCCCTCTACACTGTCCCCATCAAACACTCCCAGGACAGGTACAGCACTGGGGTTAGATACAGAGTAAAGCTCCCTCTACACTGTCCCCATCAAACACTCCCAGGAGAGGTACAGCACGGGGTTAGATACAGAGTAAAGGTCCTTCTACATTCTCCTAGTCAAACACTGCCACTCCTGAGTTAGATTAGGGGTGTAGCTTCCTCCCACCAAACTGTCCCTCCGACAAAAGACAGAGAACGTGAACTCTATTGTGAATGTTGGCTGTGTTCTCAACCTCTGTGCCAAATGTAATAAATCCTGATATTTGTGGCTCTGAACATCACTGAGTGAAGTTGTGTAAGGTGCAAATTTGCAATTATGGTGAAAGGATAACGATCCCACGTTTCGATCCAGGCAGCTGGTAGTTTTACACTAATAAAGGTCGAAGCAGCTTGAACACTGAAGCTTCAGCATCACATAATTAGGGATTTAAAATTTATGTTAGTCTTGAAATTGAAAAAAAAATGCTGCCCTCCTTTGATAAAATGACTTTAATTAAAGAGTGGGTGGGTTTGCGTGTGAAGTGTCGCCAGTGTCTCAATTTCCTCCGTAATAAACACACCGAATAATCACACAGACAGGAGCTAAAGTCAGCATGAAATTATGTACAATATACTGTGTAAAACAGGTCACTCAATCCAATAGGTGTATGGCTGCATTTTATTTTTAATATTTCCAATTAAGGGGCAATTTAGCGTGGCCAACCCACCTACCCTGCACATGTTTGGGTTGTGGGGGTGAGACCCACGCAGACACGGGAAAATATGCGAACTCCACACGGACAGTGACCCGGGGCCGGGATCAGACCTGGGTCCTCGGCGCCGCGAGGCAGCAGTGCTAACCACTGCGCCGCCCTGCCGCCCAATGGCAGTGTTAATGCTCCTTGCTGTTCACAAGGGTGAGATGTGAGCCTTTAATAAATCTCTGGTCCGGTCACAATAAGAGAATTGTCTCTCGTTCTGGTCACCACCCTTCAGGAAGGGTATGAGGGTCCTCGCGAGGCTGCGGAGGAATGGTTCGAGGATTGAGGGAATTTAGACACGAGATTAGAGTTGGAGTAGCTGGGGTTCATAGAATCGTAGAATGCCTGCACTGCAGAAGGAGGCTATTCGGCAATTCCCTGAAGGAGGGCATTCTCAGGCAAACTCTGGGATTGGTGTCAGGTCTACGCTGACGGCTGCAGTGGGCTACACTCCCCGCGCTGGAGGGACAATGCTAATGGGTCATTTGAACCTATTTGCATCTGGTTAACCAGCTGGAACCCGAGTTGCCAGGCCACAGTGATGCTCGCATGCGCGTGGATGGATGCAAGTATTTTCCAGCGTGACCCTGACATACTTACCCCCTTGACCCTGACCCTGGGTCAAGGGGGTAAGTATGTAAAATAGGTGCCCCCCAAGTCCATCATAGGGCCTCCCTCACAACGCAAATTCTGCCTACCCACACAGCCTACTAAAGGTTATTGCTCTTTGAAAGTGAAAAAAGCCTCGCAGATCAAAGGACCTGAAGTGGTTTAAAGCTTTGTGATGTGGTTTGGTTTTCTATGAAGTTAAAGCTGCTGCTTTCTACTCTCCTGTCTGAGGCAGCAGATATAGGGGACAGGTAAGTGACAGGCATGGATTTTTCACTGTTTGTGCCTGGACTGCTCTTTAGTTTCCAGAGAGGGGTGACTGATGGGGTGTCTCTGATATGGGGAGGTCTCTGATATGTGGGCTTCAGATATGGAGTCTGGTGGGGGTAGTGGGGGTCAGTTCTCCCTCGTATCTGCATGCCGTGGGGGGTGGGGTGACCCAGCAATTCCTGTGGTCATGGGCAGGGGGTGGGGGGAGATTGCTCCTCCTTGTTACAGGTGGGACAGGATTTACGGTGTGTGGGGGGGGGGGGGGGGGGGGAGTATCGGGCCGCCCGCTCAAAATGGCAGCCCGTAGCGGGATTCAGAACGGAATCCCGGGGGTGCCCCATCATAAATAAATGAGCATGGAAGAGGATAGTGAACCGCTTCAGTCTGCATGTTCTCCCCGTGTCTGCGTGGGTTTCCTCCGGGTGCTCCGGTTTCCTCCCGAAAGACGTGCTTGTTAGGTGAATTGGACATTCTGAATTCTCCCTCAGTGTACCCGAACAGGCGCCGGAGTGTGGTGACTAGGGGCTTTTCACAGTAACTTCATTGCAATGTTAATGTAGGCTTACTTGTGACAATAAAGCTGATGATTATTATTATTCTGGGTGCCGCTCCAACACCTGTGCAGACCATAGAATCATAGAATCTTTACGGTGCAGAAGGAGGCCTCTCAGCGCACCGAATCTGCACAACCCTATGAAAGGGCACCCCACCTAGGCCCACTCCCCCACCCCATCCCCCCTAACCTTTCTGGACACTAAGGGCAATTTATCACGGCCAATCCACCTAACCTGCACAGCTTTGAACTGTGGGAGGAAACCGGAGCACCCGGAGGAAACCCACGCACACACGAGGAGAACGTGCAGACTCCGCACAGACAGTGACCCAAGCCGGGAACCGAACCCGGGGCCCATGCGCTGTGAGGCAGCAGTGCTAACCTCAGCAGTGCCCAACGCCACGCCAGCAGGGACACTCGATTCTGAGGAGCACGCTCGAGTCCTAGGCAGGCGAGTGAAAGAGTGGCTGATAACATTGTATACAGATAAATGGAAGGTGCTGTACAGAACTACCCAGTCTTCAGAACAGCGACCACGACACCACACAACCCTGTCATGGCAATCTCTGCAAGACGTGCCAGATCATCGACATGGATACCACTATTACACGTGAGAACACCACCCACCAGGTATGCGGTACATACTCGTGCGACTCGGCCAACGTTGTCTACCTCATACGCTGCAGGAAAGGATGTCCCGAAGCGTGGTACATTGGCGAGACCATGCAGACGCTGCGACAACGAATGAACGGACATCGCGCAACAATCACCAGGCAGGAATGTTCCCTTCCAGTCGGGGAACACTTCAGCAGTCAAGGGCACTCAGCCTCTGATCTCCGGGTAAGCGTTCTCCAAGGCGGCCTTCAGGACCCGCGACAACGCAGAATCGCCGAGCAGAAACTTATAGCCAAGTTCCGCACACATGAATGCGGCCTCAACCGGGACCTGGGATTCATGTCACATTACATTCATCCCCCACATCTGGCCTGCGAAATCCTACCAACTGTCCTGGCTTGATACAATTCACACCTCTTTAACCTGGGGTTACCCCATCTCTGGATCTGTAAAGATTTAATCACCTGCTAATGCTCGCATTCCTAGCATTGTTTGGCATCTTTGAATTTGTCTATATATGTGTTTCTGGATCAGACTTCTTCATTCACCTGAGGAAGGAGCAGCGCTCCGAAAGCTAGTGACATCGAAACAAACCTGTTGGACTTTAACCTGGTGTTGTAAGACTTCGTACTGTGCTCACCCCAGTCCAACGCCAGCATCTCCACATCAGGGAAAAAATAGACAAAGGATGGTTAGATGAATGATGAAGCTTTAGCAAAGGATGAGGTCGGAGAGATCGGTGAATCTCATCGTTTAACTAAACAAACCACAGGAGAGTTACAATTAACCAAGTCGACAGAACTCTGGTCAGACCAGCCCTCGAGAACTGCCCTGGTTCTCAACACCAAAGCGACACTCGAATCTCTTATTAATGTTAGTGTTGAGGCTCTTATTAGTGCAACAGAAACATGAAAAGCAGAGAAATGTGGGTTTCTTTTAGTCTTGAACATAAGTGACAGCGAGATAAACCTTTTTGAGGTGAATGGTGGGAGAAAGCTCGATCGAGGAAGTCACCTTAAACTAAATACAAGATAAAGACAAGGGTACACAAGTTCAAAATGATACCACAAGGCTATATTCACAAGAAACGGAGCAACACGTGGAAGAGTCTCCTTGATAATGCAGCAAATGATTGAACCATTGAAGAATCAATTGGATGTTGCAATAGGGGGGCTGCTGGGGGGCTTGGGGGAAATGTTTTGCTGGATGGATCAATGAAGGTGGCTTGAATCTTTCCTCATCCATATCTACCTCCTAATCTCACGGTCAACAGCTGCTTGAGTGAGTTGCCAATGGCATGGATCTGCCTAGTAGCAACAATAAAATGAATTTAACGAGACATGATCGGATACGATCTGTCACGCAACAGGTAGTAAGGGCGGCACGGTGGCGCAGTGGTTAGCACTGCTGCTTCACGTTCGATCCCGGCCCCGGGTCACTGTCCGCGTGGAGTTTGCACATTCTCCCCGTGTCTACATGGGTCTCTCCTCCACAAACCCAAAGATGCGCGGAATAGGTTAAGGGGCAAGCTAAATTGCCCCTTGATTGGGAGAAAAATATTGGGTACTCTAAATTTATTTTTAAAAAGCAACAGGGTAGAAATCTGCCTAGCAACAGCAGTAGCCAGCATTCAAAGGGCATGATGAGATGCAACATTTCCAGTAAAGAAATTAGCTGCCATCTCGACAGAATCAGATAAATTGCCCTCTCCGTAGAAACAGCTTACCTAGACGACTGAGAGATCATTGGAGATTATTACGTGCTAATTTCTAGAGTCAAGGAATTTGAGAGAGGTAGACAGCCAAATACACAGAATGAAGGATCAAAGGGGAAAATTAAGTCCACCCTCAGAAGCAGACAGCCCAGTTTGCATCTCGCAGCCTGGCAGGCCAATTTTACATTTAAGTCTTAGACCCAAGGCCACGCTGAAACCTTGGTAAGGGCAGTTTAAATATCTTCACTGGACCAGGAAAAGGCATTTCCCTGACTTGATTATCAGCCCTGTATTGCGTGGTAAGTATAAGCTGGATTTGACTTATAGAGTTATTTAATTTGGATATTGTTTGGGGAAAGGGTAATTCTCAAGTTCATGGATCTTAGATATATTTTTGAACAAGGGATATGTTCTACATAAACCGCATGTGTGTTTAGTGATTGGTATATTTAATTGTCTGAGAGTGTTGTAGTCCTGTTCGTGTGTCGTTGTCTTTTCTTTAAATTAATAATCAGTCTTTAATAATTGTTACACGACGACTGGGCTGGTTACTCTCACTGGGACTTCACTGATTCCTCACAACATTCAAAAACAAAGCCAAACCCCCCCCACGAAGCAGTGATTCAAGTTGGGATACCCTTGCAGTTATTGCCAGCGTGATTCCTGACACAAGACTGGAACCATACCCCAATGAGAAAAGATAAAAACTCATCAGAAAGCTGTTGTGAAAGCATCAGAAAGCACTCATCAGAAAGCACCCTCCGAGGGAGCATGTTCTCCATCAGGCCCACAAGGAGATCAATGATTGTTTCCTATGGTCCTCTTCGGGTTATAACAGAAATGAATCGGCAATTTAAAAAACATATTCCTTCATGTACAGGTACACGGAGGGAGAATTCAGAATGTTCAATTCACCCAACAGCACGTCTTTCGGGACTTGTGGGAGAAACCGGAACGCCCGGAGGAAACCCATGCAGACACTGGGAGAACGTGCAGACTCCGCACAGACAGTAACCCAAGCCGGGAATCGAACCTGGGACCCTGGAGCTGTGAAGCAGCAGTGCTACCCACTGTGCTACCGTGCCGCCCACAGGCGGATTGGCCCTGCTCAATTGGCGCTAGGTTGCGTTAAAGGGATAGTGTGGAGTTTGGGCCTAGCTAGGGTGCTCTCTCAGAGAGCCAGTGCAGACCCGATGGGCCGAATGGTCCCTTCTGCACTGTTGGGATTCTATGATTTCAGGGGTCATTTAAGAGTCAACCACATTGCTGTGGGTCTGGAGTCACGTGTCGGCCCGACCGGGTAAGGACGGCAGATTTCGCGGTGGAGGCCGGGACGTTAAGTGTCTTTAAGACAGAAGTTGATAAATTCTTGATTTCTCGAGGAGCGGGTAAATGGAGTTGAAATCAGCCATGATTGAATGGTGGAGTGGACTCGATGGGCCGAATGGCCTTACTTCCGCTCCTATGTCTTATGGTCTTATTTCCTTCCCTAAAGGACAGGGAACCAGATGGGGTTTTAATGATAGCAGAATCTATTACTGAGGGCTACTTTTAAATTCTAGATTTTATTAATTGAATTGAATTTTCACAGGAGTTGAACCCATGTCCCCAGAGCATTACCCTGGGCCTTGGGACTACTAGCCCAGTGACAGTGCCCACCATCACCGAAATAGCTTACTGGGCGTTATCACAGTGCTGTCTGTGGGATAATACTGTGCACAAATTAGCTGCGGAGTCTCCTACAGTTACAGCAACGGCCCCGCTTCAGAAAAGGGCTTCCTTGGCTGCCGAATGCTCAGGGTCGTCCTGAGGTGGACCCACGCGGGAAGCAGCGGGCAGGCGGCGAACGGACACGGACGTACCCCTAACATCACCGCGTCAGTGGCCGGCCGAGGAAACGTAACGGTCTCATTGGGAATCATGGCCAGCGGATAACCGAGAGATTCGGCGATGGATTCGGTCGGATGGCCTGTCTGAGCAGACGAGGAGGTGGAGAGCGGAATTCTGCAAAGGGGGACTGATGCAACTTAATAAACGGCGACAGTCCTCGAATGAGAGTGAGCACGGAAACGGCCTCGGTTTCTCAGACACGCGCATCTGGTGGGAGAAAATTAGATGTTAGTGGGGTAGCTTTTCGATGTCCAGCTGATGCCAGTCATAGTAAATATATTTTTGGTCTCACACTTTGATAAATGGTTAGGTAAACATGTACAGCTGCCAGAGTATGACATGGGAAAGACTCAAAGTATTCATTATCTCTCAATATTGGGAGCCGTTTACAGTGGAGGCTGGTAATTTGCATATTAATCAGACAGTACAGCAGATTCCTGCAGCCCCTCACCTTGATGTCTGCTTCATACAATTACTGATCCACAACAAGTGCAGCCACTCAGTCCAAATGCACTGTCCCCGTCTTTATTCTCCACATGAGGCTGCTCCGGCCTACTCCATCTCGCACCCCATTCTCCCGTAAACGTTTATTCGTCATCCCCAAATATAGCGATCCCATTCACCTCAACCACGCCCTGTGGTAGTGAGTTTGACCCTCGGGGTAAAGAGGTTTCGCCTCAATTCCTACCGACTCAGGTCAGTCAAACTTTAGAGTTTATTGAACAGATTTCAATCTCTACTCTGTGCGACAAACGACTTGTATTTAGTGGTTAGCACTGTTGCTTCACAGGGCCAGGGTCCCGGGTTCCATTCCCAGCTTGGGTCACTGTCCGTGCGGAGTCTGCACGTTCTCCCCGTGTCTGCGTGGGTTTCCTCCGGGTGCTCCGGTTTCCACCCACAACCCAAGATGTGCAGGTTAGGTGGACTGGCCGTGATAAATTGCCCTTTAATCTCCAAGAATGTGTAGGTTAGGTTAAAGGGTTATGGGGATAGGGTGGGGGAGTGGGCTTGGGTGGGGTGCTCTTTCAGAGGGTCGGTGAAGACTCAATGGGCTGAATGGCCTCCTGCCACACTGTAGGGAATCTGTGATAAGTTCTGCAGCAAGGGACAGATTGTCACTATGGAACCAAACTAGCAGAATTTACGAAACAGTGCCAGCGAAGGGGAGCCACATGAAGACACCACATCTGAAATATGCGCCCGTCATATTTCGCGGACGGAAGGATGCTGGACTCTTTCATCATAATATATTTTTATATTTCCCGCCTCAATGCGGGCAACCACATTCAACTGAGTCACCGTTCACTTTACAGCTGTGTGCTCCTTGATGGGGACCGGTTTTACTCCAAACCTGGGAGTGTTTAGAATGGGGAGTCCATGGGCAGCATGGTAGTGATCACGGCCCCGGGTCACTGTCCGTGTGGAGTTTGCACATTCTCCCCGTGTCTGCGTGGGTTTCGCCCCCCCACACCCCAAAGATGCGCAG
Organism: Scyliorhinus torazame; assembly: GCF_047496885.1. Lineage (NCBI taxonomy): Eukaryota > Metazoa > Chordata > Chondrichthyes > Carcharhiniformes > Scyliorhinidae > Scyliorhinus > Scyliorhinus torazame. The sequence goes on along the minus strand of NC_092736.1, from coordinate 6,799,499 downwards.
GCTAGGTGGATTGGCCACGATAAATTGCCCCTTAATTGGAAAAAAAAAATGAATTGGGCACTCTAAATTTATTTTTAAAAAGAAAGGCAGAGTCCTCACAGAAATGGCGGAAAGATCCAACTCTTGGCCCAACCAGCAACAAAGAATAAAACAAGAATAGACAGCCAGGTCCAGAAATACGGGAGTCAAACACCAAACCTACACCAGGACGAGAGGAACCCGTTTCTCACTTTCCTGCTCACCTCAAGCACCTTTACCCTGGTTACACAGGATTACATAGGATTCAAACAGACCGTTCAGTCCAAATGGCCTATGCTAGTGTTCATGTTCCACTCAAGCCTTCTGCCATCTTCCCTCATCCAAATCTTACCCCTCCATTTTCTTCTTCTCTCCGATATTTATTCCGTTTCAAGTTAAATGTACCTCTACAATCCGTTTGAACCGCTCCCTGTGGGAGCGAGCCCCACTTTCTTCACCACTTTTCGGAGAAGGTTTCTCCTGAATACCGGACTGGATTTCTGGGTGACTTCCTCCTGACAGCCTGCAGTTCTGTCCCTACCCACCACAGGAAACGTGTTCTCTCTCGATTCAATCCACAACCTCTCACCTATAACCCGCACAAGCCGTCAGTTTTGAAATGTCCCCTGTGTAAACCTCCACATTAACCTCCACATATTGAAATTTAAGTCCACAAATGTTGTTTAGCAAAGTAGATTTTTGAGGCTTGTCTCATCTGAAGAGAGCCAGGCCGAAGGCCTCAGGCGCTGGAAACTCAGGCCTATCGAAGTGCTTCCTTTTAGAGTCGAGGGGTTACTATGGCAACTGATTTCTCGAGCTGCAGGTTGGGACATGTCTTGGAAAGAAAATGAGGTCCTTTGTGTTGTTCAAATTCAAACTGTTAGTTTAGAGTAAAAACAAAACCTCTTGGGCCCTGAAATGCCGTGCCTAGCAACACACTCCTTCTCCTTAGTAACGGTAACTAACGTGGAGTTTATGTGGCGACATTCCTTTGGAGGCAGTATAATAGACAAGGCAACGAGGAGGCCGACCTGACAGTGTGAATGTGCGACTGTTTGGATGTGAGGCCCTCTTGGGCGGCGATGGTGTGAAGCCACCCACAGTCGGACAGCCCCCCCCCTTTGACACCCTGGGCTGCTGGCAGCTAAAAAATAAGTGTGCATCCCCTGGCAACAATCTAAAGATAAAAGAAAGAGGAGCAGGTGTCGACCATTCGGCCCATCGAGCCTGCTCCGCCGTTCAATATGATAGTGGCTGACTGTCTACATCAACTCCATTTCCCCGCCCATTCCCCATATCCCTTCATTCTCTGAGAGATCAAATATCTGTCTGTCCCTGGCCGTAAATATACTCAACGAAGGAGCACCCACAACCCTATGGGATGGAGAATTCCAAAGATTCACAGCCGTTTGAGTGAAGAAATTTCTCCTCATCTCAGCTCTAAATGATCGGCCCCCTTATCCTGAGACTGAGCCCCTCCCCAGTGTTTTACATTCTCTGGCCAGTGGGAACAATCTCTCAGCATCCACCCCGTCAAACCCACTTCAGAATGAAGTCACCTCTCGTTCTTCAAAACTCCAGAGAGTGGAGGGGCGGCACGGTAGCACAGCGGTTAGCACTACTGCCTCACGGCGCCAAGGACCCAAGTTTGATCCCAGCCCCGGGCCACTGTCCGTGTGGAGTTTTCCACATTCTCTCCATGTCTGTGTGGCTCTCACACCCACAACCCAAAGATGTGCAGGGTAGGTGGATTGGCCACGCTAAATTGCCCCTTAATTGGGAAAAAAATCAATCGGGTACTGTGGTGGTATGTATTAGGGGTCATATGGGACTGTGAAGCCGTGATGCTATTGGCTGACAGATCTCGGGTCCTGGTTGGCTGCCGACTCCTGGCTCCGCCCTGAAGGCGGAGTATAAGAACCCGAGCTTCTCCCCGCAGCTTCATTCTGTTGCTGAGCTGCTGGGGACAAGTCTCGCTTAATAAAGCCTGAATCGACTTCATCACTTCTCGTCTCTCTCGTAAGTCATTGTGCGCTACAATTTATTAAGCGAGACTTGTCCCCAGCAGCTCAGAACCGCCGTCCTTGTTTGCAAACCTCACCCTGGATTGCAAACCCGTCGCCACTAGGAGCAGACAGTACAGCGCCCAGGACCGGATATTTATTCGGTCTGAAGTCCAGAGGTTGCTGAAGGAAGGCATAATCCAGGCCAGCAATAGTCCCTGGAGAGCCCAGGTGGTAGTAGTAAAGACCGGGGAGAAGCAAAGGATGGTCGTAGACTATAGTCAGACCATCAACAGGTACACGCAGCTAGATGCGTATCCTCTCCCCCACATATCCGACATGGTCAATCGGATTGCCCAGTATAAGGTCTTCTCCACCGTGGACCTCAAGTCCGCCTACCACCAGCTCCCCATCTGCCCAGGTGACCGCAAGTACACCGCCTTCGAGGCAGACGGGCATCTATACCACTTCCTAAGGGTCCCATTTGGTGTCACAAACGGGGTCTCGGTCTTCCAACGGGAGATGGACCGAATGGTTGACCAGCACGGGTTGCAGGCCACGTTCCCGTATCTCGACAACGTAATCATCTGCGGCCACGATCAGCAGGACCACGACGCCAACCTCCAAAAGTTCCTCCAGACCGCTAACGCCCTGAACCTCACATACAACGAGGAAAAGTGCGTTTTTAGCACAAACCGGTTGGCCATCCTGGGATACGTAGTGCGCAATGGGATAATAGGCCCCGACCCCGAACGCATGCGCCCCCTTATGGAATTTCCCCTCCCCCACTGCTCCAAAGCTCTGAAACGTTGCCTGGGTTTCTTTTCATATTAAGCCCAGTGGGTCCCCCAGTATGTAGACAAGGCCCCGCCCGCTAATACAGTCCACTACCTTCCCCCTGTCGACAGAGGCTCGCCAGGCCTTCAGCCGCATCAAAGCGGATATCGCAAAGGCCACGATGTGCGCCATCGACGAGTCCCTCCCCTTCCAGGTTGAGAGCGACGCATCCGACGTAGCTCTGTCGGCCACCCTTAACCAAGCGGGCAGACCCATGGCCTTTTTCTCCCGGACCCTCCACGCCTCAGAAATCCGCCACTCCTCAGTGGAAAAGGAAGCCCAAGCCATAGTGGAAGCTGTGCGACATTGGAGGCATTACCTGGCTGGCAGGAGATTCACTCTCCTCACCGACCAACGGTCGGTTGCCTTCATGTTCGATAATGCACAGCGGGGCAAAATTAAAAATGACAAGATCTTAAGGTGGCGGATCAAGCTCTCCACCTTCAACTATGAGATCTTGTACCGTCCCGGAAAGTTGAACGAGCCGTCCGATGCCCTATCCCGCGGCACATGTGCCAACGCACAAATAGACCGCCTCCAAGCCCTCCACGAGGACCTCTGCCACCCGGGGGTCACTCGATTCTACCATTTCGTAAAGTCCCGCAACCTCCCCTACTCTCTGGAGGAGGTCCGTACAGTCACCAGGAACTGCCACATCTGCGCAGAGTGCAAACCGCACTTTTTCAGGCCAGATAGAGCGCACCTGATCAAGGCTTCCCACCCCTTTGAACGCCTCAGTTTGGATTTCAAAGGGCCCCTCCCCTCCACAGACCGCAACGCATACTTCCTGAACGTGGTGGACGAGTACTCTCGTTTCCCCTTTGCCATCCCCTGCCCCGACATGACAGCGGCCACAGTCATTAAAGCCCTTGGCACCATATTCACACTGTTCGGTTGCCCCGCGTATATCCATAGCGACAGGGGGTCCTCCTTCATGAGTGACGAGCTGCGCCAGTTCCTGCTCAGCGAGGGCATAGCCTCGAGCAGGACAACCAGCTACAACCCCCGGGGGAACGGGCAAGTAGAGAAGGAGAACGGCACGGTCTGGAAGACCGTCCTACTGGCCCTACGGTCCAGGGATCTCCCAGTTTCCCGGTGGCAGGAGGTCCTCCCGGACGCTCTCCACTCCATCCGGTCGCTACTGTGTACCACCACTAACCAAACGCCTCATGAGCGCCTCCTTGTCTTCCCCAGGAAGTCCTCCTCCGGAACGTCGCTGCCGACCTGGCTGGCGGCCCCAGGACCCAGCTTGCTCCGGAAACATGTACGGGCGCACAAGTCGGACCCGTTGGTCGAGAGGGTTCACCTTCTCCACGCGAACCCGCAGTACGCCTACGTGGCGTACCCCGACGGCCGACAGGACACGGTCTCCCTGCGGGACCTGGCGCCCGCCGGCAACACACACACCCTCCCGACACCGATCATCTCCTCCCTGCCACCGGCGTACCCCGCGACTGCCCCCTTCCCGGGGGGATCGGCTCTCCTCCCGTGCCCGCCCAGGAATAAAACAGGAACAAACACCGAAACGCTCCCGGAGACGACAACGCCTGAACAAGCACCTGCACCACCACCGGGGCTGAGGCGATCGACGAGGAAGACCAGGACCGCCTGCTCGACTTGTGGAATCCGCGTGACACCAAGAATGTTGTTGTAACAAAAAACATTTTTTTTGCTAATATTGTAAATAGTTTTCACCAACTTGTACATAGCCCAGTGTAGGGCTAAAACTGTAGTAACATGT